>NC_088887.1:108282247-108585277 GCF_037157495.1 Lathamus discolor | reverse complement strand
TAATTAAGCAAACAAACAAAGTTTTTGCAAGTTTGTCTATTTTAATAGTGATTATTTTTAATTGCTGTTTTCTTTAACTAGATGACAATAAAAAAAAATGTTGCTTTAATGTCTGAGACTGAAATCAAGCAGAATTTAGGCAAAGAAGCTTTCCTGTTTGTACTCATTAATTAACTACATTATTTTAGAAGGCTTGACCCAAAATAAATACATTAATCCGCTAATGCCAGATACAATGCAGCATTAGAGGCCTTTATTCTGAATTTCAGATTTGAACAAAATATCTTTCACCTTCTCTTGAACTAAGAGAAAAGAAACAGTGTTATAGATTACGGATGAAGAAGGGGGGAAAAAAAAGCAAAATATGAAAATAATTTCATTTCTCTTTCTTAGCCTGCACATCTGATCTCATCCAGAACAGTGTTTCTCTGCCCTTTTGGGAGGTACCTGCAAGGTGAATGGTAGACAAAAGTGTGTACTCCAGCTCTGAGGTGGGCAAAAAAACTGACCGTGGGTGTACCCAAGGAGTATTACACAAATTCATAAAATGGCTGCTTTTTGTATTTTCTTCAGATCTGTGCCTCTCAGCAGTAGTCAAGCTCCATCACTGGGTTGCAAATTACTTTATTACAATATTACTCAAGCCATTAGCATGTGGGAAATCTAGGGATTTGTTTTTATTGTATATTATAACCAAATGAGAACTGCTTCCATACAATTGAACAAAGTAGAGAAGAAAATTCTGAGACCTTAAACAACTGTTAGGTGAATTTTATAATGTGGGTAGACAACAATTTAAAAATCTTTGGCTACAGTAAGGATTTAAGGATGGTTATTATTTCATTGTCTCAAAATGCAGAGATTTAACATCTTATTGTAGAACAAGATTAACAGGAGTGAAAATACTACTGAAAGGCAAAAACCTATTTTTTATCAATTACTTGTTCTCCTTTGAGGATGTAATCCTCATTAAGAAAGAAACTCATAAGTGGAAAAATAAATCCTTCAAAACAACTTTCATACCTACTCTCACTAGAATAATCTTGACTAAATACCTCATTATATTAATGCAAATTAGTTTTTATTATACAATGGATACTTTTAAATAAAACCTTGTAATTTAAATAAATTCAGGAACTATCATAATTCTTCAGGAATGTATAAGCACCCTACACACAGGAAAGGAAAAATGGGTTTCATATGCCTTTAAAACTGAGCAAAAAGATATAAATAAATGTAGTTTACTGAATGTAGGTTGTGCGTAGGTACCTATGTGTAGAACAGTGAAATGGCTTGGAAGCAATCACTGTAGAGATTTCAAGATTTTCTTAGGTTCATGCTTTAACGTGAATTTTTAATATTAATTTTTAATATTAATTTAATTAATTTTTAATATTAATTACCACTATTGTTTTTAATTTCTTTTCTGCCAGTAACATATTCAAGGTCTCATATCATATTTATACAGTCTTGTTCTGAAGAGCTTACAAAAGAAGTTGTCTTGTTTATCATACACACTTTGCTCTATTTGCCACAAAATGAAATGCGTTTTAAATGTTGATTTTTGCATCAAGTGGTTTTCATTTTTCTGTTAATGACTGATATCCATGAGAAGTAAAATAACCTCTTATGTATCCTCCAAAAGACTCAGATATTTCCTTCTTGTACGACACACGGGGATAATATGAATTATTATAAGCTTAAAAATCATTGCCAACAATTATGTTTAATTCCGGCACAGCATCTATTCCTCTAGTTTATTACTATTTTTTTCAGTATTCCTGTTATATGATTTCATCAGAAGTCTTCCAAGAAACCACCAAACTACAATCTAAGTACTAAATATCAGCTAAACCACAGTCTAAGTAACAAGTACAGGATATTTTCTGTCTTCAAGAATAGGCACTTTTTGGTACAGTTAACATTCCTCCAATACTTACAAGTAATTACAGGCATAAATGAACTTTAGGACCCATATAATATGGTTCTTTAAAAACAAATAAACAAGAGTTTTGGCTTTTGTCTTTGGGGTTTTTGTTTGTTTGGTGGGTGGTTTGTTGTTTTGATTTTTTTTGTTTGGTTTGTTTTTTTTTAAGAGGATTCCTCCTGAGAAGAGGAAACAAGACAAATTACAAAATCAGAATCCTGGAGTTCAGGAGAGCAGATTTTAGTCTGTTCAGGGATTTGCTTGGAAGCATCCCATGGGAGACCATCCTGGATCCATGAGGGGTCCTGGAGAGCAGATCAGCTTTCAAGGATTGTTTCCTCCATGCTCAAGAATGGTCCATCCCCATGTACAGGAAGTCACACAGTAGTGGTGGGAGGCCTACGTAGGTGAAAACAGATCTCCTGACTAATATCCTCATGGACAAATTGAGGAAGTACAGGATAGGTAAGTAGACAATGAGGTGGATGAAAACTAGCTGATCCAGCCACTAGTGGAGTACCCCCAGGGGTTGGTAGTGAGTCAGTATTGTTTAACAACTTCATTAATGAGCTGGACAATGGGACAGAGTGTGCCCCCAGATAGAAATTGGAAGGAAAAGTTGATACACCAGATGGTTCTGCTATACAGAGGGACCTCAAAAAGCAGGAGAAATAGGGCAGTGAGGCATCTGTGCATCAAAGAAGACTAGGAGCACCCTGGCTGCCATTAGGGAGAACATTGCTGTCAAGTTGAGGGAGGTGATTCTTCCCCACTGTTTAGTAATGCTGAGGCCACCTCTGGAGTGCTGTGTCCATTCTGGGCTCTCCAATACAAGAAAGACTTGGCCATACTGGAGTGAGTCCAGTGAAGAGCCACAAAAATGACTTAAGGGATTCAAGGGATTGAGGCATCTGACATGCAAGTGAGTGAGAGGGGGTGTTTAACCTTGAGAAAAGGACGTTCATGTGGAATCTTGTCCATTTTTATATGGACATAATGAGGGTAGTGGAAGAGACAGAGCCAGACTCTTCTCAGTGACGCACAGTGATAAGAGGCAACAGGCACAAATGAAATCCAACAAATTCCACTCAAACTTCTGAAGAAGCCTTTTTTTATTATTAATGTGGTCAAGTACAGGAACAGGTTACCCAGTTTGTGAAGTCTCCATACTCAGAGATACTGAAAACCTGACTGAAAACCTCAACAAACCGCTTTAGCTGACTCCTATTGGACTACATGATCTCCAGAGGTCCCTTCCAACCTCAGCTGTTCTGTGACTCAGTGATATTTGCAAACACTGGGTGTCCTTTCAAAAGCAATCACAAGTCTGAAAAAAAGCCAGACTATATGGTCTAACTGAATATTTCATGGACTGAAATAAAGTGGGGGTTCTTCTTTCTGAGAAGGAATTAAGTTCATCAGAAATAAATTTACAGACAAAAGTTCACACAATTTTTTCTGTTTTTCTCAGTCTTATTCCACCATAAAAAGGTAACAAAGCTGTCTTTTCAGATTTAAAATGCGATGTTCTTTTTGAAGGCTATTCAAGAGCAACAGCTGACAAAGAAGGTTTAGGGTTCACTGAGTTTCAATCATTACATATCACAGCTGTGTACCCTGAAAGTCTATTGATTCAATAGCCCCTTCTAATAGTTAATTGAGGCAAGAATATCCAAACTGACATGATACTAAAACTAATAGCTGAAGGCACCTGTAGAAGTCTAACAGATTTCCACTTTAACTGTAGACTCAAAAAATTTATCACAAGCATGGGAGAAAATAAAATCTATCATAAAAGTACTTAAAGGAAGAAGTGGTACTTAACTAACTAACAGATTGCTGTTTGCGGGACTTGCAGCTACCTCTGAGAACCTAGGGAGTGCTCTTCTTCAATAACACTTTACAATAATATTTTACAATCAGAGAAAATATTTATGGATTAAAGCAAAATCAATTAGTAACTCAGACCTCAGTTCTCCAGATTTCCCCCCAGAGGTCTTCATGCTACAATTGTTACAGCAAGGATTACAGATAAAGATTTAAAACTTATTTGTTTGGGGGTTTTTTTAATGGATGATTGATGAAAAATGCTAAAATCTGGAGAGTTAATACATTGAGTCAACATTGTAAAGTAGCTAAGTTAATTGGAATTTTAAGCCACAATTTTTTCAGAAGTGATTTAAAGCCACATTTACAAAGATATTTAGATAGAGGCAGAGGTAACCTTAAGCATTTCATGTCAAATAACAAAATAACATTACATTCTTAATGATCACCCATAAATATTTTAGGTAATTACGCAAGTATGAAAATATGCTCCTTAGACACTGAGGAACAAAGAGATTTGGGTATGATATCCAGAGCCATGCAAGTGATTCAAGAGTCTTAACTCCAACGGCAATTTCCAGGACCTAGATTCTAAATGATTAAGTCACCTTGTGAAAATGGTACAGGCTTCAAAGTTACTCATGTGCTTTTGAAAAGGCCACCCTTTTTGTACATGAGTTAACGTTTACCCAGCCTGGTCACAGTAGCCTGAAAAATCACAAGGACAGTGATCTCACTTGATCTTAAAAATCTGTTTAGATATAAAAATCAATGCTTATACGTACGACTCAGTCTGAATGATAATTCCACAATTTAAAGGCAATGTTAAAACAGCCCAGAAACATTAAGGCTGTGAAATTGACCATGCAGAGATTAGAAAATGTTAGAATTAAGGTTTGCCTGTGTAACTTTAAATTTGTTTTCAGGAGCTTAGGTGCCTTATTTAACTGTATGGTCATACATTATTTTTCTCTGAGGATCTACCTCATTCAGAGAATGACAATGCCCACAAAATTAATCAAAGTTCTGTACCTAATGAGCCCATAATGTGATCGCATGCGAATTTATATGCAAATGGTTAGTTGTGCATCTAAGTGGCTACTTGTATGTGTCATTATCTGATTTGCATGCATAATAACTGTAATTACACAGTTTTAAAATGTGAGACCATAGTGTTTGCAGCTGAAAAAATTACTTAATTCATGTATTAGTCATGCCTATTAATCAATCATTTACTTACAGTGTGTTTACATTCATCGGTTGTTCTTTACATAACTTAACATTGCTCCTTTCTCATGCTATTCCTTTGACCTAATCATTGTGTCTGTCATTTGGGAAGTAGAGACCTCTACCACATAGCAAAGTGCCTGTCTTATGGCTGCGGTCTGTGATCTATGCACTTTGTACTCAGTTACCCTGTATAAATCCAGAACAATTAAAAAACACTAGGGCTGGACTGTGAATTAGTATCCCCCTTTCCAAGTACCATCAGGTTCTATTACTCCCACTGACATTTAATGAAAATTGGCAAAACCACAGTATCAATTCTGAACTTGTTCTCTTAACTGGCCTTTCCACATGCAAACCAAGATTCAAACCAGGAGTTTTATCATCCAGAGGCTGAAGAGTGTGAGAAAAACATGAAGACACGTTACTCTCCATCAAACAAATATGTTGAATTCAATTTGTATGAGATGCTAATCTCATTTTATATTTTTTATTCACTACATACTAAATCCTCAATATAGGCTAATCGTCTCAATTACTTGAAGGATAAATGGGAAGACCAGGTGACCTCTATATTGAAACAAGGGGGACAGAAAATCACAAAATGGAATATAAAAACCTTTAGAATCAGCTTTAAGTAATGCTAAGTTTGATGGCTTTGTAACAGTAGCAATGGAAAATTACTGAAGTGCATGATACATAGAAAAAAAAAGAGCGCAGCTAGAGAACACACTGAGCATTCTTGTACAAGATAAATTGTTAAAGTTGACAGAGTTTTAAGAAAAACAGGCTAGAAGAACAGGACACAGGGATAAGGAGTATCTGGGAATGGCAGGTGTCCAGGATGGGCTACAGTTAAACTAACTGATAAGTAGGAGGATAGGAGGATTATTATGTCTCCTGTGCTAACGAACCAATTAAACTGGTATGAGCATCTACTGCGCGTGCTCCAAAGGCTGCCAGAAGTGATGAAGATTGTTGGAAGAAGTAAACGACCCTCAGAGACCACCACCACAATTCTGTATGAAGCGCAGAACTTTCTGGAAAATGACGTAATGTATGTATGCCCAGGGACTATATAAGGACGGCTTGTGGAGCAACAGAGAGACACACGTTAGGAGGAGCTATCCCCCGTGTCTCCCGGCGCCGCAATAAAGAATACCTGCTTGTCAGCTTGAAAACTTTGTTGGCAAGTTTGTTCCTGGAGTTTTCTCCGAACCAATATTCTCCAGGGAATAGGCTGCTATTCTTTTGTGACACATATGTCAATCTGTTCTGCTACATTATACACCACTACCTGTATAAATTCCACATTTTAAAGGACAGCAAAGATACCAGCAAAATGTACCATTGCACATGATTGTCATTGCCTAAGGAAGCAAATAAAGTCTGTTATGTGGAGAGCTTTGCTATAAGATCATTATTACATTTGCATTAATCAGAAAGAAATTGAAATGGAATTTAGATGTCAGCACTGATCAGCATCATTATGGCATCTTTGAAGGCACTGTGATACAGAAAAGTGTTCAGTGTTCCATTAGGAAACTTGAGAGGGAAGAGCTGTGAACAAAAAGGGGATCTCTGAGGACGTGAAGCTCAGTAATCAGTCAAATACTACTTTTCATAGTAAATCAAAGTTCATCTTAAAACTAGTCTAGTTTCAACAACAGCCAGGTGGCAGCATGCTTCTGTGATGACCTTTGATGAGACACATCACTGATATTACCCCACTGAAATTAAAAGACAATGTGGTCTGGGAAAACAGGATGCCACTGCACTACACATCAACACTCAACACCTCTCATAATTATGGGAGGCTATACAGGTGTGAGAGTTACTATGTGACCATTTGACTGTGAATCTGTTTTTGCAGCATGTATTTAATTAGATTGTTACAGTTAATGAGATGGAGCATCTATCAAGATAATCCTCATGATATACCTTCTTCAGGACAAATATATCGAGCTGAAACAGAGTACTCTCCCCATTCTCTTCAACCATTACTCAGAATGCCCAAATTACCCAATAAAGCATATGTAGAGCAGTTTTTTCTATGCAAGAGCCCTTCTGTTAAATATGGTAAGATAAAACTACTTGGGTTGCAATGTGTCCCTAGAGCTAGTAATGCTGCAGTACTGTTTGTGCCACCATATTATAATGCTAGTAATCCTACTCCCACCAGACTTTGCTTTGGTGGGAATGGGCATGATAGAATGGCAAAAAATACTGTAATTTGGTTTACTTTTTTTGTGGTACTCAAGTAGTCCTTGTAACATCAGTGCGTCACTGAGAGCACTGCTGCAAGTAAACATACTGGAGTTATGTCACGGACATGTTACGGAGCCATATGCTAACTTCCATGCAAACTTTATACGCCATAAAAAGGCCATGCTTTTTCAAATATTGTCAATAAAAAAGATTTCTAAGAAATTTTGATATACTGCTTAGAATTCACATTTCCTCATTTTATCCCAATTTACTCATCTAGCCTTAGAATCATAGAATCATAGAATAGTTAGGGTTGGAAAGGACCTCAAGATCATCTAGTTCCAACCCCCCTGCCATGGGCAGGGACACCTCACACTAAACCATCCCACACAAGGCTTCATCCAACCTGGCCTTGAACACCGCCAGGGATGGAGCACTCACAACCTCCCTGGGCAACTGATTCCAGTGTCTCACCACCCTAACAGGAAAGAATTTTCTCCTTATATCCAATCTAAACTTCCCCTGTCTAAGTTTTAACCTGTTACCCCTTGTGCTGTCACTACAGTCCCTGACAAAGAGTCCATCCCCAGCATCCCTATAGGCCCCCTTCAGATACTGGAAGGCTGCTATGAGGTCTCCACGCAGCCTTCTCTTCTCCAGGCTGAACAGCCCCAACTCACCCAGGCCCTCTCCATAGTCAGTGGGAGAGAGATTTGCACAAAGAAGCAACTAATTCTGCCAGTTTGAGAAAAATGCATTGCTTGGTTTAATTCCACAAGCACTTATTGTGGTGAGTCACAGCAAAATTTAAAAAAACAGAGTAAAAAACTGTCTAAAATTACATTTCTGAATGATGGTTGTTTCTTACTCTTAAATGACTGACTACATTACACACATATACAGATTTGCTTGTATGCTGCTTTCACCCCTTTTATTGCTACTTCATTCCATCGGAGTCATAAAGGAAACACAAATGTTACCTTTCCGTTCAACTCAAACTAATTTCAATTCCCATTGTTCTATCAGCAACCTGATAAAACCACCCTTTTAACGTATGAAAAGATCTCTGCAAAGCAGCAAGAAATAATAGACATACCCTAAAATTTAAAGATAAATTGAAATATGCAGAAGGAAACTTCCAGGACTGATTCATAAGAGTGATGGGGGCAATACATAGCTCCTAACATCTATCATGTGAGTCTAAATCTGTTTACTCTTCTTTACAAATACACTCACAAATCCTGTGTGTGCACACAAGAATCATGAACATGTAGGTGGGCTGACAGGCAGGTAGAAGGATTAGGAGTTGAGTGCCTGTGACAAGGGGCTGCTACCAGTGAAAGGAAACTGAGAAAGAAAGGTATCCTTCCTTGTCACAATACAAAAAACAAACAGTGTCCCTCTATCCACACATTCTGGAACAACTCATACTTGGTTAAACCTTTTAACAAGTTTTTCAAAGAATCAGGGAATGGTTTGGTTTGGAAGGAACCTTAAAGATTATTTAGTTCCAACTGCCCCCATCCCTGGTTTTGTGAAACATTTCTTGAAAAGAGACATTTCTGAGGCCTTCTTTCCTCTCCCAAAGATTAGAAATTTTCCCATGAATTTTGAAAACAAATTGTCTAATATATCTTCAGAAAAGTCTCCCCAAATTGTCGATAGATTAAGCTGGTTTATTTTTTCATATTTTATGCATGTTTCTACTTGTGAGCACATTAAGTTACCACTTACACGTTTTACTTCTTCACCAAAGCAGCACCCTGGACAACCCTTCTTACATGAAAATTTACATGTTCTATTTGATTGTGTCCCTAAAAGATTAATTATTAAGCAAAATAAAAGGACTTTTTTCACTCTTTTAGAGCACCTAGGAGAGTCATCCAATACTATATACATTCTTGAGACATTGAGACATTTGATATGGGAATGCTACTGAGAATACAGATCTTACAAACTATTATTAGGGAACTTCGAGAAACTTTTCTAACCTGATTCTAAGAAAAACGGGGAGGGTTTGTGGTTTTTGATTTTTTTTACATCAGGAGGATTTATGCACATAATATAAAGCAGCAATAAACTAAGTTCTTTTGTACAATTCCTTCAATTTATAAAAAACTGTCATGTAAACAATACATTACTAATGTTTCCAATAGTTAGAACAATGTAGATGTTATCAATTGACTAACCTATCATTTTAAGAACTACTTATTAAAAATACAGAAAGTAAATAGTAATTAAATAGCTTGCATTTTATTAGAGGGTAACATTTTTATTCTTACAGATCTTTTAAGTTTTTTACTTGTCCATCAAGAAAACCATCTGGTATTTGGATGAATAACACCTATTTAAATTATTTACCTCAGTGCACTTACACTCTTCTCCCCCATTATTATCATTCTTCCCCTCCTCCTTATCCCATACCTCAGTTAAAAGACTTTTTTCTCTTCAGCAGCACTTGGCTCCCAAAGAAGTATAAAACACTACTTGCTAACAATTTTGGAACTACCTCTAGCTTTATTGCCTAAATTTACTACTAACTGACTTTGTGTGATGCTTTCTCCTCCTATGCTCTATTTGCTCTTTAAGTATGGGTTAATCTATGCATACCCATGTGTTATTGAATATATCATCAGCTAGACATTTTCATTTTTTTATTATTTCGATAACAAAATTTTTTAATTGTATACCAATAGAAGTTGTACTCATAAATCTGCAGACTGAGGTGTGTCCAATTCCATTCCTTGCTGAAATAAAGAAATAAACCTGTGAGAGTTATCCACAGGCAATCAAGGTACAGTCAATCAACTAATGATCATTTTTCTTGTGAGCCTATTAAGTGCATCCTTGCATGAACAAGTATGAAATAACATCACTTACTGTATCTGAAACAAATGACAATTGAAGCTAGGGGGAAAAGGGAAGGTAATCTCCCAGAAAAGTATTTTCAGCTTCACAGTGTGTGCTTTTAAAATAAATCAAGTGTGGTAGGCAAACCTTGGCAAATTAAAATGCAAGGATCTCTACTGTTCCAGAAACCACATAACTATGATGAGAATTTTACTTGGAGATCTTAAGATGTGTTATGTCAGCTGAAGGGTTTTACTTTAAATGAAATATCACTGAAGCGCTTGATGGGTGTGCATGAAAGGAAAGCTTTTCTTTCTGATTTAACTATGTCTACGTCTATATAAAGTCTATAGCCCAGATCCTCAACAGCACCACATCCAATACGAAGAAAGGATCCATACCAGTTTACACCACATGAATGATCTGCCTCCCCCTCCCAGAGTTATACTGTGCATTTAGAACCACTTATTCCACTTGGTTGTCCAAATAAAAATATACGATACAACAATTTCTATGCAATTGTAATTGTTTTCATATCTCAATATTGATTTAAAAAATGGTGGAGGCCACACACAGAATATATTAATTACTTCCCTTTACTTTATTAAATACTCTAAAATTGTCTATTACTGTAGTCCCTAAAGATTAAGTTTACTTTTCTTTAAGAGATAATATAATTAAATATATCGTAGAACCCTAAATTCAGTTTGCTAAATAAATTTATTCTGTCACCATGTTTTGACAAGATTGTCACAATGGAATTTTTTATTTTATTTGCAGTATCACTCTTGGCGTTACGCACCCTCACTTCACTGCATACCACAATGAGAGGAGCGTAAACGCTCAATGCTCAATTAATAAGCTGTTGCTAGTTGTAATCTACATCCTCAGATTAGTTGCTTAATACTTGGGGAAAAAAGGGCTAGAGAAGAAGTAAGGTCTGCTGGCATGACAAGCAAGAGACAAACTAAGGCACCACAAACTACAACTAGGGAAGTGAACTGAAGTTCAGCCTTTCAAAAATAATTAGATGTTTCTAACTGGGCTGAAGGGAATTGGCTGGAAAACAGCTTCAGATCAGCTTCTATCTGATCTGAATGAGATATTTGAACCTCACTCTCCCACTCAGGAAAACACTACCATGGTTAAATTATAGGTTAGGATCAAAAGCCATCAGTGTCTTGACTAAAAACTTCAGAACTTTTAGGCTTTCCTGGCATCTGAGGTACAGATTTTTCCAAATGTTGCCGTTTTAATCACAGACACAGAAACTAAATATTTTTTAGCTGTCCTGGGGGAAGGGAAAATAGGAAAGCTGAATCAAAAATGCAATCCCCCTAATGGGCTTAATACAGGATCCCAACCAAGGGAGTGAGCTGTATGCAGTCAGTACTAGTTTTATTATTATTCCTATTATGCAATTATTCCTATGCAAATGATTACATTTCATGTGAAATCATTATGTTTTCATTAGTGCAGAAGCTGCTGCTTAATACTGCCAAACTCTAGGCAGTTCTGTGTATGGTGAAAGCAGGTTGTGTATAGACTTCAGCTAGAGCTTTCACTAGAAGAAACTCAGACTACACAATACAGGTGTCAGAAGAAGATTTTGTTAGCACCAGTTTTTCCCAAGTCTTTAAAGAGAGCTCTAAGAGCCTCCTTATAAATCTAGCTTTTTGGCTTTGTGCTTTTTTAAATGGAAACGCAGATTCAGTAGCTGCTGCTGCATTCTCTTGTTCAGAATGGTTGCTTGCTTTCTCAGATCATTATAGGTTGGGTGTGGAGTGCTTGAAGTAAGCAGACTTAATATCACTTTAGCCAGCATTTTAAAACCCCCTCTATATCATGGTAATTATACATTACATATAAACATGTATTGCTTCAAGTACGTGGTTAGTTTTCATTATTGATACGTTTTTATTTCTCATAATTATAAAAATGATGGCTTTATTGCTCTGCAACCATTTTGCTAATTCACAACACTGCCTAATTGTTATTATATAACTGAAACAATTATGTAAAATCTTTAAAAATACATGAAATGTCAATATTATAAAAATCCTATATAGAAGCAAAAGCCAGCTGTTAATTCAAAACTGAATGTAAATTTCAGATATTTGGCACCCGCATTGTTTTTACTCCCTGAACATATGGGTGAAACTTATTTTAATACATTGTGTTTCTCATACAAATTTTAGAAGTTGGAAAGCAGCTATGATTAACAAAAACAATTTTGAGGGAAATTACAATGCTTACTGAATGCCTTCTTGAGCATGTAGGCAATGGCAAATCAATTTCTAGCATGCTCCATGACAGCTGAATGTAGCTGTGTAACACTTAAGCTGAAGCAGTTTAATTAAACCTTGGCATTTTAACAGAGTAAAAGAAAATGAACCATCCTATTTCATTTCCCTATAGTGTAAACAGAGTGCATGACAAGCATCTGTGAGATATATAATTAATCCCACTAGTCAAAAAAAAAAAAGACTTTCAAGGATAGTTATGAAGACTTCAGCTCATATATACAATAAAATTTATATCCCAAAGATGCTCATTATGTACCCCTCAAATTACTTAATGAGATGATTTGTTGCATACACTGTGGGAGGGAAATGTATAGCCATATATGTAAGTAGATGCATTGTACATATATATTTGTAACTTCAAAGAAAGATGACTAAGAGGAAGATAGCAAAATAAGAAGTAACTGCACCTAACAAAACTGGAGAAAAAGTCTGCCAAGCACATATAATGTTCTACAAAAACTGGGTGTAAGGACAGACTTGTATTTTTCATTACATTCTTATAAAATTTTTAATGAAATATTTACTCATGGGTTTGAAATAAGCATCAGTGAAGTACAGAAAAAGCATAGCATCTTTGCTAATAACACTGAAAGATATCAAAGTATGTTACTGAACTGCAATTTACGTTTAAATTAATCTTAATAAAGCATCAAGCCAATTTTCAATTAAGTGATAATTGAATGGTGACAGCAGGCTTACATACTATTGCACAGTGAAGTAGAAGCAGCAGAAAGGGGGAAAAGTTTCCATGAAGTATATTGAAGTGAAGAAATAAACATGTAACATGTTTTCAGCTAGCCTGGAAATATTTATTGCAATTTGACATCCTGTAGGATGTTTTAACTGGCGTCCAGCTGCCATCCCAGAATCATAGAACAGTTAGGGTTGGAAAGGACCTGAAGATCATCTAGTTCCAACCCCCCTGCCATGGGCAGGGACACCTCACACTAAAACATCTCACCCAAGGCTTCATCCAACCTGGCCTTGAACACTGCCAGGGATGGAGCACTCACAACCTCCCTGGGCAACCAATTCCAGTGCCTCACCACCCTACCAGGAAAGAATTTCCTCCTTATATCCAATCTAAACTTCCCCCGTTTAAGTTTTAACCCATTACCCCTTGTCCTGTCACTACAGTCCCTGACAAAGAGTCCCTCCCCACCATCCCTATAGGCCCCCTTCAGGTACTGAAAGGCTGCCATGAGGTCTCCACGCAGCCTTCTCTTCTCCAGGCTGAACAGCCCCAACTTTCTCAGCCTGTCTTCATACGGGAGGTGCTCCAGTCCCCTGATCATCCTCGTGGCCCTCCTCTGCACTTGTTCCAACAGTTCCATGTCCTTTTTATGTTGAGGACACCAGAACTGCACACAATACCCCAAGTGAGGTCTCACAAGAGCAGAGTAGAGGGGCAGGATCACCTCCTTCGACCTGCTGGTCACGCTCCTTTTGATGCAGCCCAGGATACGGTTGGCTTTCTGGGCTGCGAGCTCACACTGAAGCCGGCCCATGTTCATTTTCTCATTGACCAGCACCCCCACGTCCTTCTCTGCAGGGCTGCTCTGAATCTCTTCTTTGCCCAAGGCCTTGAACACTGCCAGGGATGGAGCATTCACAACTTCCCTGGGCAACCCATTCCAGTGGCTCACCACCTTCACAATAAAGAAGTTCTTCCTTATATCCAATCTAAACTTCCCCTTGTTTAAGTTTTAACCCGTTATCCCTTGTCCTGTCACTACAGTCTCTAATGAAGAGTCCCTCCCCAGCATCCCTATAGGCCCCCTTCAGGTACTGGAAGGCTGCTATGAGGTCTCCACGCAGCCTTCTCTTCTCCAGGCTGAACAGCCGCAACTTTCTCAGCCTGTCTTCATACAGGAGGTGCTCCAGTCCCCTGATCATCCTCGTGGCCCTCCTCTGCACTTGTTTCTACAGGTCTGTGTCCTTTTTATGTTGTGGACATCAGAACTGCACACAATACTCCAGGTGAGGTCTCATGAGAGCAGGGCAGTGGTTTCTCATGAATCCTCTCTCACATTTGTTAAATACCATGGCTCTCTCAGATACGCTAGAGCACACCATGCTCACTTAGTTATGTAAGCAAATTAATTAAGTTCCAGATCCCCACTCATGATAGTGGATACACGTAAGCCTCTAGTTTACCTGCAACTGCCAATATATAGGCACTTGCATGAAGGTTTTTAATCTCAGACTGAATCCCACCTTTATAACAGAAGCAAATCACAAACAATGGGGATAAACATACACCCACATAGAAGTGTCTAATGTGAAAATGTCTTTTGTAATTTGAAATGTCTTATGCTGTCCAAAATCCATATGGGGCTGGCAAAATTATGAAGAACACAGAGGGAAGCTGCGCACTGCTGGAATGGCAGCTGGGGCCAGGTAAAATACCCTTAGGACATATCAAAGGGCATGACAGATGCCAATTGACATGTCCCTTAAAACAACATTTGCATGGGTATTACACGCTTAAGGCAAAACTGTGGCTAAAAAAAGTATCTCTGGCACACTAGATCTGATTTATTGCAAAGCTCTCTAGTAACCAACAGTTCTACACCTACATGTGCTCAGAACAGCTCGGCTTCCACAGCTCAGTGGCAAGATCCCACCTGAGCTGAAGTGAAATAGATCAAGCAGCCCAAAGGAACCAATGTGGAAGCTTTGAACAAAGCACTCTGAGTGCTTCTACTGAACATACAGAGCAGAACTGGTGGCTCTGCTTCTCCCAATATCTCAAAGAAATGGATAGTTGGCTCCCTCATCACTTAGCAGTATATCCAATTACATCTTCATGCAAATAAAGCAGAATTGATCAGCAGATACAGGAAAGATGGAGGCAGATTCCACTTGGAGGTGCCCTGGGTTAGGACACGAGGAAACAGACACAGACTGGAACACAGGATACTCTGATTAGATATTAGGGAAAATAAATTACTTTGAGGGTTATTCAGTCTTGGAACAGGTTGCCCACAGAGGCTGTCTACAGACTTGGGGTGCTCAAGAATCAGGTTGACATGGCCCAGAGCAATCTGACCTAATTAGACCTGCTTTGAGCAGGAATGGACTAACATGACCTCCAGAGCTCCTTTCCGCTATGGTTTTATGAAGATAACTTTAAGCATACAGCTTCAGATATAGAAATGCTCAATTCCCACTAGAATACATAGAATTTCAGTTAATCCTCATCGCTAATGGAGACTTGAGTTCCCAGTATCAAATACAGGAACCTGCATTAGTATCTACGTCAGGTACAATGTACAATCAAAGACAGGATTCCCCTAACGAAATCCAAAATAATACTTAGGTTAAGCAGATAGCTGAGAAGCACTGCCCACACAAGGATATCTAACCTTTCTTTCCTTTGTTGTTCACCAGTTCTAAAGAATGAAACCAATGTGCCCACAAACTCAGCAGAGGAAATGCAGATCCTATAAATAACAAGTTAATCAGGAACTATGTTTATGCCTTTCTTAACTTTGAAGGTTGAAAAGTTAAAGCAGAATTGGGAGTAGTGGAGGTTTATAGGAGATTTTGAAACATTTTTCCTACTTAATGCCTATATGAGCAACCCTGACCATTTTTATTACATTCATCATAAATGAATTTATATTTTGCAAAGGAACTTTATATCCTGCACTGGTTATACAGAAGCAAAACCTATTTGGTTGTCCCTTTCAATGTCATAACCACTTAAGAAAAAATATGCAAATTTAATATTAAAATAAAGGCAGAGATACTTTTTTTTTAACAGAGAAAATATGTCAAAGAGTTCTGTGATTTAACAGTGGCTTTCTTCATGACTATCTCATCTCAATTACTGTTACTGAAATTCTTGTATTTTCCTGGAACTGGGCTTTAATTTTGGAAAGGTAGCTGCAGTTCTAAAGTAGCTGTTTTATTGTGGCTGCCATTTGCTACAATTCCTGCTTTCTCAGTGGATAAACATGTTTGTCTCTACTGTGTTTCAGAACAGCAGAAACACAAGACTCAGGGCTCTCACAAATGTACAATCTTTTGTAGATTTCCTTACAAGTCATAGGTGATCTGTCACACTGGAATCTATCCTCACAGTCTTTATGAACTTCAGTAACAACATATAGTAGAAATTCTTCAATGAACACATAAAGGAAAATTTCGAGTGTTGTGTGTCCCTCACCACTCATGGAAGAATACACCTCTAAATATCACTGTAGCCTCTGGATTAAAATGTGAAAGTGCTATTATTAGATCTATGCAATTCTGAAAGACTCCAAATTGCATGAGGATTTCATAACAATGAAATCCAAATTTTTCTTCATTTAGTCAGGACAGAAACAATGGTACCAGACAGATGGCACATCACTATTCCATGTGTGAGACTGTGGCAAAAGACAGAATGCACTTGTCATGAATCCTATGCCAATTCTTATGAACTATTTGAAATACTTTTATCTTTACATATTATCAAGGAACTTCTCTATGCATTAGAGACATAAACTAATGGTCCACTCTATAAATATTTAACCATGTTAACTAAATATATTCGGTACAAGAGCAAAAGTCAGTCATAAAAGCCTACAGACAAGAGAGAATTCATGACACATTCATGCTAGTACTGCTATGTATTAATCGGTCTCTGTATTGATTGTTGTAATGAACTATATGTGGTTTCTTTATTTTTATTTACTTTCCTTGTTCACTTTACAGGGACATGCGTTATCTATATTCATAAAAGTAAAAGGTAAGTTAAACAAAGATGCACATAACAATATAAACTTAAAATTTTATGGCAGATATAACACAGGATAGCAGAAGTAATTCCAGCACAACTACTGCACAGTAAAAGAACAATGTAAAATAACATTTCCATGTAGCAATATAACTCAAGTTTAAAAGTGCTAGAACACCTGTACTAGAGATTTATCTTCTTTGGATGACTACAGAAAAAAAAGATTCTAATAAGGTCAGGAAATAAATCCATTTGTCAGAAAAAAAGACAAGTAAGTTTTAGTTGCTGTATTTAACCAGTTTTAATATAAAACACCATTTATCATATATCATTGTGAAACAATTATTTTCTTAAGCAACTGCCACTGTACTACAATTGCTTTACAATAACACTGTCATGCTGAACGAAAACACTTATCCAACTACACTGTATCACTGACTGATTTTGTTAAGGTAGATAGAAGAAAAAAAAAATCAACTTACGTTCAATGTATGCCCTACAAAACAGATCTTATGACAAGATGTATCATAAGAAAAAGGTTAGTTTTAATGAATAATTCCTTATTTAGAACTGCAGTATGGCATTTAAAATCTAAGTAGTTAATTAGTTTATCCCTTTCTCTGCAGATAGAGGAAAAATAAAGAGATAAAAAAGAAAGTGAGAAAAAAATAGTACAATATAAACTGGTACAGAACTGGTACAAATGAGAACTGTGTACTCTCTGGTAAAAATGTATTCATGTTGATCAGATCCAAAAGGTATGAAAAGACAAGCAAACTATGTAGTGTAATCAAGTGCAGTGAAATTCCATTGATGCAGGAAATTCTCAAAAGTGTATACGGGGGGGGGGGGAATAAAAAAAAAGAGATAAAAAAAGGGATAAAAAAAAAACAAGAGGAATGAAAGAAAAAAATGGAGCAAGAAAGGCATGCAAAATCTGAAGGGACGATTTTGAAGAACTGTCCTAGACAGAAGTAATGCAATTTGGAATGGTCCTAATCCATACTGCCTGCCAGGAATGAACAGCAGGGAAACTACCTTGTCTGGACTTCCTCTTCCTTGGACCTAGTAGGTTTGCACTGACAGGAGCCTAGGACTGAACCAGTACCTACACACTGGGGCTCTTCAGTGGAGAAGGTGCCAGTAAAAGCTGCAACCTCAGTTACTTACAAATGAATCCTCAGATTATTGCCCAAGCTTCTGTAGAACCAAGACGGCTGGACAGGAACCTCTAAAGTCATTCTCCAGACAGCTCAAGCCATACCTCAAAGGATGTCTCACATTCACACAAGTAGGAGACTTCACAGGGGACTTCAACCACCACAGTATCTGCTGGGAGGCATAACACAGCAGGGCATAAGCAATCCAGGTTTCTAGAATGTGCTAAAAACTTCCTCCACCAAGTGATAGAGAAGCAGACAAGGAGAGGGGCTATGCTGGACCTTGTTCTTACCAACAAGGAGGGGCTGCTGGAGAATGTGAAGCCCAAGAGCACCCTTGGCTGCAGTGACCATGAAATGATGGATTTCATGATCCTTCAGGCAGTGAGAAGGGCAGACAGCAAGCTCACTACCCTGAACTTCAGGAGAACAGAGACTTTGGTGCTTTTTAACATTTTTGTCGCTGACACGGAGAGTGGGATTAAGTGCACCCTCAGCAAGTTTGCCGATGACACCAAGCTGTGTGGTGCAGTTGACAGGCTGGAGGGAAGTCCAGAAGAACCTTGACATGCTCGGCAGGTGGGCACATGTGAATCTCTTTAAGTTCAGTAAGGCCAAGTGCGAGCTCCTGCATATGAATTAGGGCAATCCCAAACACAACTACAGCCTGGGCAGACACTGGATTGAGAGCAGCCCTTGAGGAGGACTTGAAGCTCAACATGAGCCGGCAGTGTGTGCTTGCAGCCCAGAAAGCCAGCTGTATGCTTGTCTGTATCAAAAGGAATGTGACCAGCAGGTTGAGGGAGGAGATTCTACGCCTTTACTCTGCTCTTGTGAGACCCCACCTGGAGTTCTGCATCCCACTCTGGGGCCCCCAACACAAGAGGGATGTGGAGGTGTTGGAATGAGTCCAGAAGAGGACCACAAAGATGATCAGAGAGCTGAAGCATCTCTCCTATGAAAAGAATTATGTTTAGCCTGGAGAAGAGAAGGATCCAGGAAAACTTTCCGCAGCCTTTCAGTACTTAAAGGAGGCCTATAAGAAAGCTGGAGAGACACTTTTTACAATGGCATGTAGTGACAGGACAAGGGTGAATGGCTTTAAGCTGAGAGAGGGTAGACTTAGATTAGATATAGAATCATTTAGGTTGGAATGAAGTTGGTATGAAGTTGTAACGAAGTTGTTCTTCCCTGTGTGTGTGGTGAGGCACTGGAACATGTTGCCTAGAGAAATTGTGGCTGCCCCATCCCTGGCAGTGTTCAAGGCCAGGTTGAACAAGGCAACCTGGTCTAGTGGGAGGTGTCCCTGCCTGTGGCAAGGGGTGCTTGGAACAAAATGATCTTTAAGGTCCCTTCCAACACACACCATTCTATGATACACTTAGCATTTTGTAGGCTATATAAAGAGTTTAAATAGCTCTGAGAGACAATCATGGGTTCCAGATGCTGCATGAGGAAAATAATGGGTAACAGAAAAACTGAAGAGGTGCATGTGTAAAATTCTACATGCCTCAGGAGCTCAGGGTTAGACGTACAGTCTGCTTGTAAAGCTTGCTCAAGGGCTTCAGTCCTCTGGAGTTCATACCTAGCCTGGGTCCTTTTCATGGACACTCACCCAATCTGAACGTGAAGAAAGACCTTGTCATCCTTTCTTCTGATTTCAAATGCAATTATTACTGACACCTAACTACAGAGCTCAACGTTCTGTCTTTCTTGAAGGGGATAATATGTTGTCAAGGGCTTGGTAAAAAGCAACTGTTGTTGTATTTGGTATAGGTCCTCACAGAGGAAGCAGGTGATGCTACATAGCCTTAGAATAGTTGCTGCATCCTTAGTTGTTGCAGTCCCGAGACAGACCACCTTGAATTTTTTGGACCCTGAACTTTCACGATTTGGATGGTGTCTGTGGAAACAGCCTCATAAAACCACCTACTTTTTTTTCTCAGAAGAAAGCTGATCACACAGCATTATCCCTCAAAACCACTGCTGGGTTTTTTTGTTGTTGTCTATTTTTTTCTTTTTTTGTCTGTTTTTTGTGGGATTTGTTTGTTTGCTTGGTTTTTTGCCCCCCCCCTTTTTTTTTTTGTGTGTGTGTGTGTGTGTGTGTGTGTGGTCAAACATCTGTATTGGATATGTGTAAAATGAGGCAGAGAGATTCCCCAGAAGCAACATGGATATTTCACAGTTCAGTATACAGACATATACTGGAAATATAATTAACCCTACTGAAAGGTAGGGCTATGTTGGCACCTTAATGGCAGCATGGCACATGACAGCACAGTGAAAAGTCATACAATAACCCAAAGGGTGCATCTTTGGAGAATGATGAATAAATTGCGATGAGCCAGCTGAGTGCAGGTGGATCCATGCTGTCACTATGAGCTATTCCCAACTCTGACCTTGAGTTTCTTAATTGGGAAAGTCATTTAGCTTCTATTACAGCTTCTGTTTTGATAGAAATAAAAAGACATAAGCAACATGGCCAATGAGGTTTGAATGGAGGATGGGGGCAGGTGAGGAAGGAGAAGGTGAACTCAACTGTTTACATGATGGTGTAGATGCCACAAAACCTAACTGATCAACACATTAGTCACTTCATTACAAAACTAAATGTCTTTACATTCATATCTCACTCATTGCTTATTTCATTGGACAAGCAATCTGTCTTCAAAAAAAGGTCAATAAACAGTCACTCAAAGGAAACGAGTTTTCTTCAGGGATTTTATAGTTGCTGTCAATAACATGATATTTCATTTTCTATGGAACAGATTCTTATGCACAAGTTATTACTACTTTTGAGTCTAGGTGACCAACACATCAAATTCTACTGCTGTCCAAGTGATTAAGCATTTTATTTGCACAATAATTTTAAAAATCCTGTTTTGGATGTACAAATCCAGGTACATTATGGTATGTCAGCAAGTACCTACTTTAAGAAAATGACTAAATTTGATTTAACTTGCTAGTATATCCAGGAAAATAATTTGCAGTGCATTACCCCAAATTCAGACTCATAACACTTCAACGGAGGAAAAACGTATTAGACACAATACAAACTGGCAGCAAACAGCACCTCTGAGTGGGGCCTTTCACTAAAGATTTCATTATTAGCTACAGATCTTCATAATAACCACCAAAACCCAGCTACAATGAAGATCAGAAATAACCTGAAAATGCTGATCTCTCCATCTTTCATACATGCAGAATTTTCACCAGTCCTGAGCAGCAGCTCCAAGGTAACTCCCAACTCCTATGAAAAACAACCTAAACATTTATGATTATTTATTCAAGAGCCATGTGGACACAACCCTCAGCAATGTGCTTTAGGTGACCCTGCCTGAGCAGGGAGATTGTACTAGGTCACCCCTGGTGGTCCCTTCAAACCTCAACCCTTCTGTGATTCTGTGAGTAACCACATTACTTTCATCAGTACTAGAACAGCACCTGGAAGTCCAGATTGGCACACCATTTTTATGCAAGAAACAGCTACTCAAGAACCATTCTCTAGATCTCTGGTAGCAATTTTTTGTAAAAATAACTATACATACAAAATATTTAAAATTATTTTTAGACATCGGCACAGTGGTAGGATTGATGAGCCACAAGAAGAGGGAAGATTCTGCACAAGAGACGGCAATAAGAATAATGGAGAAAAAACAGACAGAAAGATACAGATTACATAGTCCTACACCAAAGCATGCTAGCTTTTTCTTCTTCTTTTAACTTTTTCTTTTTATCCAAACTATACCCTTTCTAGGCTGTGCTACAATACTTCAACTATTGTAAATCATTTATACAAATCTTGTGTCAGACACAAATTCACTACAGCTGCCCCAGAATAGCTGAGATACAAGAGATTGGAAGAGACCAGATTGAGACACTGGCTGAAAAAACAGAAACAACTTATGGCACTGCAGATCATACCAAAAAGTTGCAGGAAGTTATGACACAAATTATAATCTGAAGAGATGAATTTGATATTCAGTATTTTCTCCCTCTCATTTCTGCAGTAAGTACTTTAATGACACATTTTAGCATAAACCCAGTAATTCCTGCTCCAGTTTCATGTATCCCATGTCATGGTCATTTTCTACTTCAGGGACAGCAGCCATTCATGAACATAAGCAGTTCAGTTCAGCAGCATGAACTTCCCTTCTCATCAGCAAACATTAAATGCGGTGATCTACATGCTTTAAATTGGGTTGGTTAAAATTTAAAACTCAATTCAGTTCTCCATGGGCTAGGATGACATTAAATCTGTAGGCAATATTGCTTTTATTGGTACTTCCTGATGTTTAGGATCTACTTTGTTATGCTGGTTGAAAAGGTGAGTTCAGTTTGGAGAGCTGGAATTCAGCTTCCCACTACCCACATGGAATGGGATGATTTGCCATAAAATGGCAAGATATGCTCCACAATTCTCAGAGAAGTTGTTTATGGACAGTGAAATTTCTATTCCATACACCACCAATACTCCCACTCCTTTCAGCCAAATACTTACATGTGTTCTACTCAGATTTGCTAGCTCAAGCTGAGACTTTTCCTTTTGATCTCCAAATCCCTTTTGAAGAATAAATCCTGCAGTACTTCTCTTATTTCCTACTTTGAAATACCTTCATTCACGCATATTTCTTCTAATTAAAATCTTTAAATTAAAATCCCTTCCTCAGTGATTCATTTTCTAACATCCATCATAACGCACCAAACTTCTATCCCCATCATCTCAGTTTCATTTGCGTTTCCTCCCAAGCCCCGAAAGACTTTGGCTTTACCGAACCCCTCACCTCGTCATTCTCTCCGCTTACATCATACACTTTCTCCTTTGTTGCCTGACAGCCTTTTCCTACTCCTTTCTCCTCTTCAGTTACCCCATTGGTACTCATTCCTCTCTGCCTTTCTGAACACCCTCCACGTAAAATTTGTCGGAAAACAAATATTTATCATTTATCCTCCCAGTCTGCAACCACTCTTCTCCGTCATGGGCAATTTTCCTCTTGATCTCCCAGATCCTTTCTCTTCTCCCAGACTTCCCGCGCCCGTACTCCCCCGTCCTCCTCCAGCATCTGTCCGCCGCCCCTTTTGTGCCCTCCACAACCCTTGTCCTACCCCAGCTCCTACCACACCTCCCGGTGCCTTTCCGGTAACCTGCTTCCAACCTCCCGGGCTGCCCCGGCAGAGCCCTGCCCCGCCACAACCCCAGCACAGGGCGAGGCGGCGGGAGGAGCCCCGCGCGATCCCCACTGTCCCTGCCGGCAGACCGCGGAGCACAGGGGGACAAGTCCGGGACTCGATGCAGCGGCGGTGGGAGGGATCCGCGGTGCCTCCCAGGGCCAGGCCCCATCGCAGCCCAGAGCTGCTGACTGCAGGGCCGCGGCGGCCCCAGTGCTCCCTCACCCGCCGCCGTGCGGCCGATGGGGGAGTCCCGTTTCCTTCGCGGCGGCTGAGACACGAGAGACAGCGACGGGGGAGCGAGCGCTTCCCCCGGCGGCGTGGGGAGGAGAGAGGGAGGGCACGGTGCCTTCCCCGCCCTCTCCCGGTGCCTCCTTCCCTCCCTCTCTCCCTGCCCGCCCCGCTGGCAAGGCAGCGCTGCCGTCCCGGCAGGACGGAGGAGGAGGCGCTGGCTGCGGGGAGGAAGCTGGATGAAGACTTGCGCCTCAGGGCGGGTTCGCCAGCCCCTCGGGCATGAAGGGGACGGTGGGGACTCTGCCCTGCTCTGCCGCCGAGCGGGGACATCAGGTAACCGCCCCGCACGCCTTGTCCCTGAGCCGTGAGCGCTTCCACCCCGTCCCGGCCCAGCCGCCGGGAGAGGGCGAGTGTCCCCTGAAAAGTTATCCTCGCACCGCTCGCCGCGGGGCGGAGCGCAGGGAGGAAGGCAGGGAGGCAGTCCGCGGTGTAGGGTTGCACAGCGGCTTGCTGGGCAAGAGCGGGGCTTGCGCCGGTTGCGATCTCCTGCTCTCAGCGCCCGCGGTTCGGCTGCGGCCGGCGAGAACTTTGCAGCGGGGCTGAGGGGCGGCGGAGCGGTGTCCATGCGGAGGGGCAGCTGTTTGCCGGGGGACCGACGCCGTGCCGGCGGGGTGCCCCGTCCCTCTGCGCGGCCGGGAGGGTCCTGCGTGTAACTTGTTTCACTCCGTGGTGCTTGTGGCCGTTCGTTACGGAGAGCGACGACTCAGTTTCCGGAGAAGGATGTGTGTGTCTGCTTGTGTCAGTTTAGGTATGTTGGGGAAGGAGAACAAACAGCGAAATCTTACCGGAAAGAAACGTGCAGTAAAATAGCAGTACACCTGAGACTCGAGTATGTTTGTTGTGTTATGTGATGTACCTGTAAACGCACGGCTTCTGCTTTTGAATCACACTTTGCAAGGGCTTTTTAGCTGAACATCTGCGGGTTAAGTAGACACTTTTAATAAAATACGTGGATTTTCATTGACACTGTTGGAGATTATGTTCCATTTTAAATGTTTCCCAGTTATGCCCCGCCCCCCCCGCTCATAGTCAGATTCGTATTTTTTGCTTAGTTCTTCTAAAATAAAGAATAAAAAGTGAGCAGTGTGCCCCACAGAGGGTCTAGCTGCTTTTGCTACACAGTGAAAAAAACAATATTGAGCAACCATAAAGAAAACCAACAAAACCTAGGAAGGAAGGTATGCTTCAAAAGCCGCCTTCCTCACCAATCCTAACAAAGAGTAGATTGCAGACTGCCCTGAGAGTGAAAAGATTTAAGTAGTTTCTAATAAGGCGAGGTCCCCCTTACAGAGAATGTTCTGCACGAACCCCCTTGGTTACATCCGAGATGTTTTGCCTTAAGAATTACCAGCTGCAGTTCTGGTTCGCTTACAGATACTCAAGTACCAAGGTGATCCCACAATGTTGCAAAAGCAAGGAAAAACTTAAATGCAACAAGCTTAATTTTGTCAGATCAGAAAAGTATGTATAGCTTTTCGGTTTCTTGGATTTTGTTTTGTAATGTTGTTTAGGTTTTTGAATAAATTAGGTCACACTTAGGAGAGCATTCAGAAGCAGACTCAAATGAGCAACATGTCTGTTACTGCAGGTAATGCCAGTGAGTGTTCCTTGGACATTGATAAAGCACTATACTTACAGTGATTTTCAGATTGGGACTCTTTTAATAAACACACAGTTATATTCTCTAAGAAGGTCTATCACAGTTAATGACCCAGTGCAGCTTTGAGACTGTTTTACGTATGCTCAGTTTTTTATTAATGGAATTTTATATTGCGTTAAGCTGAGAGGACTGAGGAAAGAGAAGTATAGACATATGTAAATTTGAAATGGTTCCCACTTTTCCCACTTTTGTGTGTTTTGTTCTCTGGTGCTTTTTGTTTTCTGGGATTTTGTGCAAGTGGCAGACTTTATTAAACATATAAAACTTATTTTCTATTGTGAAATTTTCTATAGTCCTTTTTAAAAAAGATAGAGCTCACTAAGGAATTGCCATTTTTATTGAAATCATGACAGTTAAAACTTGGTTTGCTCAGAAGCAAGCATATGTAGTAGATTAAAAGAAGGTGTCATTCTAAGCTGTCATTGACTAACTTTTCAAAGTGTTTTTCTTGTGAATCTATTGCTTGCCCATAGGTACTATATGATGTATCAGTGTGGGTATTACTGTCCCTTATCAACTGTCATAAAACCCAAAGTAGGAGTCATATGTATTTCTGTTATGAGGGTTTTATTACAAAACATCACAGCTTTCAAGGAAAGAAGGTGCTCTTGAGGCTTCTAGTGCAGAAATTCTTTTTAATACAACATTTTTCACTGAGTGACCAAATACTTTTTCCTGAGTGTCAAAATACACCAGGGCAATGTACCTTGTAATCATATCATGTATACTATTTGTAATTAAAATGCTGTCCACAAACCTCATGAAAATTACCAAGGTAATGTAAGTGCTTTGGTTTCTGACAGTTACTCATAATAGGTGACTTTAGTCAGGAAATAATGGGGAACAATATCATAGAATAGCTTGGGTTGGAAGGGACCTTCAGAGGTCATCTAGTCCAGCCCCCCTGCAGTGAGCATGGACATCTGCAACTAAATCAGGTTGCCCAGAACCACATCCAGCCTGGCCTTGAATGTCTCCAGGGATGACACCTGGGCAACCTGTTCCAGTATTTTACCACCCTTATTGTAAAAAGTGTCAAACCATAGAGCTGTTTGATTAACTACTATGTTTTAGGTAATTTCTAAAGGTCATGCGAGGTCAACATTTGTACACATTTATGAAAACATTAGAGGAAAACTACAAGTATTGTTTAAAAAAACCTTAATCTCTGTTATGGGTGTATGTCCCTGAAAATCTTAGTAATCCACAGTCTCTTAGCAAATTGTCATTATATTAAATGTGATATGGAGACCTCATAGCAGCCTTCCAGTATCTGAAGGGGGCCTATAAGGATGCTGGGGAGGGTTTCTTCATTAGGGACTGATAGGACAAGGGGTAATGGGTTAAAGTTTAAACAGGGGAAGCTTAGACTGGATATAAGGAGGAAGTTTTTTATTGTAAGGGTGGTGAGGCACTGCAAAGGGCTGCCCAAGGAAGTTGTGAGTGCTCCATCCTTGGCAGTGTTCAAGACCAGGTTGGACAGAGCCTTGGGTGGGATGGTTTAGTGTGAGGTGTCCTTGCCCACGGCAGGGGGGTTGGAACTAGATGATCTTGAGGTCCTTTCCAACCCTAACTATTCTATGATTCTATGTTAAATTTTACCTATTTTCTGCTAGTATGTAGAGGTTTAGATTTAACACAATGATGCTGAACATCTAATTATTTATTTTCCACTTCAGTGGAGAAACTCACCATAATGTTCCAAATTAATGTATTTGTCAATAGTGCTGTTGATTAAAGACACATAGCATGTATCAGCCTTTGAATTTGAATTACTTTTGTATATTGCAACATATTTGGGAATTTTTGTATGATTTACATAAATTACATGTGGTTGTGCATTAAGCATTCCCTACTTCTGAAGATGAATATTTATTATAAACAAATCTGAAAACTTCATAATATCCTGTCTATGTAACTTTGGGACACAACTTGTTTTCTAACAGTTGTTCTACAGAGTTTGGACTTTATATAGTAAACAACATTGCTTTTTAATATTGTAAAAAAATTACTGGTAAAAACATGTTTCTCTGTGCTGTAGAAACGTAGATAGGTTTTAGAATAGGAGTTTTGGGGGAAAAGTTTCAAGCTTAAAGAAACTGTATGTGTACAAAACAGAAACATGCATTAATTACAAAAACAGACGAAGTGGCATATATATATGTTTATGCCACACCCTATGGCAGTTTTGTAAACAAATTTCCAACTTTCTTTTGTGAAAAATCATAAGGTAATTGTGTTTCCCTGTGTTAATTTCTTCAGACACAACACTTTTTCAGGCTTTGATGTTTTGCATGCAGATTTTTGCTAGAAGGTTTGAAGATGCCTGTGTTTTTTTATATGTATTTTTCACAATGTAGGTGGACATGCACATACATAAAAAGTACGCAGTCTTTACCTGGTGCCAATTTAAAAAACTGCACATATTGATTAAATGACAGGAAAAGAGAATAGAAATTGAAAGATTTGTCTGATTTTTTTTTATTTCATTTTTTTTCCTGGAATCTCCTACTCCGCTCTCAAAAACAAACTCCCCAAGGTCATTTGAGAAATGAGGTTGTAGCCAGTCTTGAAAAGCGTATGGTAGCAGTAACTGTGAAAGTCCAGAGGTGGCCCACCACTTCCTCCTTGTTATTTGAGCTGATACTGGGTTCTGAAGCCTTCTGGTCTTTAGAAAGAGGGTTCAGTTTTTAGAAAACCATTTACGATGCCTTGGCACTGGCCAGAGACATCTTCTTGTCTGAAGTGCAGGGTCATGTTATTACTTCTCTTGGGACATTCATTGTTGGATGACCTGTGTTCTTCACAGTCGTAGAAAGAAGTCGAGTTCTTCTAAGGATTTCAGGCATGTGATGAGTTCACTAAGCCTTCTAGATAGTGAGATCTCCTTCTTCCTTTAGCTCAGTGGCTGCCTAACGCAAGGTCATCCCAGGAAGTTCTTTAGTTGCTGTTTTCAGTGCAAGACAAGTCCAGCTGAAAAAACATTAATGGTCTTGTCAGTGTGGAGAACACTTTCCTGTTCTTATCAGTCTATAACATTCTTTGAGGGATTATAGACACTCATGTTGTGATTCTGCCAGCTTCCTTCTAGGGGCCTGAAACCAGTGGGCATTGGTGGGAAGACACATTATGGTTGGGGAATTACTTCTGTTTGTATGGTAGGAATGATAGTGTCTGGTATGTGTACTGTATGGTTGCATACATATTCCTGGTGCTTTATATTCTCCAACTAACATTTTGTGGTAAATTCACTTTTTATAGTAAATGGCAGCTGCTTGAGCATTGAGTGATTAATTCTTCAGACATCAGGGCTTCCCTTTTTTTGACAGGTTAACAAACTCATGTCAGTATGCTGTTTCACTTTTCTCTGTCAGTGAAAATCTGGATGCTTACTGCATAGGTTGGGATTTGTCTGAATCAAGATCAGTGATGTTCAGAGAAGCTGTTGATTTGTTTCAATATTTTGAGGTTCAGAAGTCCAAAATGTACACAAAGTATTCTTACATCAACTTCAGAAATCGCTGATGAGAGATGAGAACTCTGGATAGTACTGTGTACTATGTAAACCAAAAAGCAAGGGGAACTGGGTTTCATTTGTCAAGAAAACATGATGGTTTGGATATATCACCAGTGAAATTAACTTTTTATCATTTAGTTTACCTGGTTTGTCAAAGTCTTACGCATGTATTCACAGGATTTTTGTTTTGTTTGTGTAAGTGTAGGGTTGGGTTTTTATATTTGGTTGTTTTTTAATAGTTTTGTCTCTTTTGAAACTACGTTGCAGGATTTTATTTTGAATTTGTTGCTTTAAAAAAAGTATTAATGTATTCAAAATACAGGTGAAGATTCTTCTAAAACAAAAGAGAGGGTTTAACTTCTTTAGCAGTTTGTCCCAGGCAAAAATACCTTGCATGTCTTCACAGTTTTGCATTAGGGAGATGATAGTCTGCAGTAAAGCCTTAGTTTGGAGAAAGGAAGGTGAGACATAGGTTTTCTGCTCTTACCTGGAAGAATGGTAAGCTATATGGATCACTTCAAATGATGTGTATAGCACCTAACTTTATAATTGCAATCATAAAAATATACACATCTGGTTTTAGCACAGCATTTGATGCTTTGGCTTCAGCACCCAGTTTCCTAAACAGTTGAAGAATTATGAAGAACAATTATGTCATTCTGCAGGGAGAGAGGATTCTTTCTAGACTGTTTAATTTTTTTTAATAAATGGTACAATTTTAAGTGAAAAATACATGCCCTAAGGGAGGTTCCACTTTTAACTGACAGAGCAGAACTAACTTGTATGTGTCTATGAATCATTTGCTGGTTTTATGAAGCTCTCTTTCTGCTTTACATTGTCACCAGCATTAGCAGGAAGGATGATGAGCATCTTTGTTCCAGTTATTCTATAATAGACAGGAAGATGGATGTTCAAAATAAAAAATAAATTAAAAAAGGCAGGAGACACTATAAAAACCTCTTGAATCCCAGTGAGCTGAATTTTAGCAACTCTTACCCTGTCCTCTACTGACTGTGAAAAGTCAGATTTTTTTTTGCATCTGGACTTTGTGCATTTTTTTTCTGGCCTGGGATTTGATAATTTCGGAGGAGTAGTTCATTCTAACAAGGCACTATTTGTAGACAGAAATTCCCTGCGGAAGCCCTTTGTCATGTTGTTGTCACTTGTTTTCACTTACACTGTTTAAAGTTCTGTTCTACAAAGGGTGGTTTTGATGCTTGCTGCTGTTTTTGTCCTCCCCCTTCACATACCTACAATGAGCATAAGCTTTTAAAGAGCTGCTTTGAGATTTAAAGGAGCGGGTTTTCCAAACTGCTTGTACCAAATCTGACTGAGGTCTCCTTTACTAGCAATGAGAGGGAACTAGGAATATTCCTAGTCTATTTGTTAAAAGCTTCAGCATACCTTGCCATATGATATGACATAAAGAATTCTGGAATAGTGTCATAGGAAATAATTGCATGCGTTTTATCTCCTGTCGTAAACAAAGAACACATGCAAATGAACTATCAATTAATTTCCTCAAAGTTTCTAAAATATTTATTACCAAAAACTCACAAAGAGCCTGAGTTGTAGGAGAAAAGTCTGAGAGGTTCCTTAAATACCTGGGAAAGGAGAGTGGGAATAAATGGTTAATTATTTTTTTACTCCAGATGAGACAGGTTATCAGTGATGTGTTGGAATAAGAGATACCGGAACATACACTATTCAGTGAACTCATAAATTATTTGAAGAAGAAAGCTAGTAGGAAAGTGAGAACTTTAGCTGAATAATAGTGAATTAATCAAGGTAGTTGCTACTAAAGCAGCAGTATTATTTTCTGGGCATGTAACATTAATTCTCAGTAGATGCTAAGTAATTTCTCAAAGGATCTTTGCTTTAGCTCTTGCCCCCAGTCATCTGTTTTTGAGCATTGTTGGATGCTCAAAGAGGAGTACTGGAATTATTGAGTGGAACTTTCTGAAAATGTGAGTTCACAGCTCAGTGATGATCAGAAAATTGAATGGAATGTTACAAATTAGTAGAATAGGAACCTAAAGTAATATAAAAAATGTATAATGGAAAAAAGGTGGTTATGTTTCTGTTAATTTTAAGTGCCATAGGCACTTAAAGTTATTCTAACTCAAAAAAGATACAGGTTTCGAAACAAACTGGGGACAGGCAGGAAACATACTGAGGAGATGCTATACATTCTTCAACAGATGATAGAATATATTACAGCTCTTTGGCTTGTGAAAGAGGTGCTGAAAGATAATGTGACAGAAGTCCGTGACATTGAGTGACATGAAAAAAGGTGATCAGCTCATTATTCACCGTTTCTCATTGTTTGATAACAGTTGGTGAATTTATCTGTCAGCAATAAAATGAAACTATTAATTAATTAATTTGTCAAACTCATTGTCACACACGTGTCGTAGTAGACACGTATATAAAGGACTTCAAAGCTGAGTATTCAGATTGATGGACTGTGAGTTCACTGGTAGCCATCAGGTGGAGATGGTCCAGAGAGAGTTTCTGGGCTAGGAGGTCTCTTAGTATCAAACATGGATAGAAGAAAATGCCAGTGATGAAAGTGTCAGTTCTTGACTAATTTTTTACTTTATTTTCATAAGCATCTTTTTGTCAGAAACAAAATAGTGACTTGATATATAAAATTTGGCCACCATTGTATTCAGCTGTATGCTATGGATACAGCATTCAGCTGCAAATGGACATCTGCCTCAGAGGAACGTGTTCAGATAGTCTACTGAATCATAGAATCAACTAGGTTGAAAAAGACCTTTAGGATCAAGTCCGACTGTTATCCCAGGACTGCCAAGTCCACCTCTAAACCATGTCACTAAGGGCCTCATGTACACGTTTTTATGAACACTTGGAGTCAACTTATTATTTTGTCAAGTATAGTGTTTTAATTCAAGAACATTCAATGTTTACTCTTCAGCCTGTATAAAATCACAGCCCAAAATCGAGGTGATCTGAACTGCTTTTTACTCCTTTGAACTAAAACATCATTAATGGTCATGATGTTAAGTTGTGATATTACTTGGTCTAAATACCACTGAAAAAAGGCAAAAAAAAAAAAAAAAAGCTGTGGTTTGCGGGATAAGTAGATTCCTTCATCACTCTTTTTTTAAGGGTGAAATTACTAGGACATTTAAGTCAAGTTTTGCAGAGAATTTACCCAAGATACTGATACAAACTTTTCCTTTTAAAAAAGATCATTTCAGGTTAAGCGCTGTAGATGTGCTTCAGTACTTGATGCAACTGAACGTTGCTTTGAAATCTATGACAGTATTATAGTATTATTGCACAGGTCTTGATTCTTATGCGAGAGCATACATTAAGATATTTAAAATGCAGTTAGAGGTATTATGTTTTAAGGAATATAGTTGGTTTCATGTTAATATTGAGCATTGCATGTTCAGGATTATAGCAAACTTGAGGCCACAAAAATCTTGAATTCTAACTTTTCAAAAGAAAGGTGAAGTCAACTTCACTCAGACCATCAGTGAAAATTCCCTCTGCTGCCCCACAGCACCCTCCAGCTAAAATAAAAGGGCTTCAAGGAAAGTGTATACATTGATGGGAAAATGTCTTTTTTTCTATTCTTTAGTAATACTCTTTTGTTAGCATATGCTGTCGACTTAACAGCAAATTTGACTGATGGCTGAGAACAAAATAGCAGTCTCATCAGACCTGCCTTTTTAGGGGCAGTCATTATACTTCTGAAGTGTCTGCAGTAACCCATCAACATGGGTTATTGAGTTCTTAATACTGTATAATTATGATATATGTGTGATTCTGCTCTTTGTCCAGCTTGCACCTGCCTTTCTAATGTGTAGAGACTCTTTTAATGAGAATAGTAATAAATTGTACTTTTTGAAACACTAGCCTTTGAGTAATAAAGGAGGTATATATAGATGCTAAGGGAATTTTCACTGTCATTGCTTTCTTATTCCCATAAGTGAAGCTTAATATTAAATCTGGGACAAATGAAATATTTATACCAAAAGAAAACATCCCTCCTTTTAAGTGTGGTGCTGTGCGTCTGTATTATCTTGTAGTTAGAATCATAGAATAGTTTGGGTTGAAGGGACCTTCAGAGGTAACCTAGTCCAACCTCCCTGCAATAAGCAGGAACATCTTCAACTAGACCAACTTGCCCAGAACCACATCCATCCTGGCCTTGGGTGTCTCCAGCGATACTGCATCCAACACCCTCACTGTAAAAAATTCTTTCCTCATGTCCAGCCTGAATCTCCCCTGTTTTAGGTTCAACCTAAAAGATTCAACTATTGCCCCTTGTCCTGTCGCTATAGTTAGCTAGTTAAGCCTTACGATTGCTAAACTCTTGCGAGTTTTGGGATTATTTTGTGGTAATCTCTCTAAGAATCAGGGGGTATCTTAACACTTTTTCTTGGAATTGTTACTGTCATTATACAGTGTCTCTTACACAGTGCTTATTGAAGTCTTTGGGATATTTTGAAAGTGTGTAAATTCTAGCTTTTTTTTTCTTTTTTTTTTTTTTTTCCTTTTTTTTCCCCCTGGATTTGTATTCAGGGTTTTCTTTTTTTTTTTTTTTTGGGGGGGGGGGGTATCTGAATAGCAGGTTAACTTGCAGCCTGTTCAGTCAGTAACCCCAAACCAGCATCTCATTATTGTTTGCTCAGCTGAGTCCAAAACTATGCTAATAACAAATCCATTCAGTCCCCCATTCCAACAACAACAACAACAGCAACAACAACAAAAGGCAAGTGTGCATAAGCATGCCAGTAAATTCATGTCTCAGGTTGGTTATATACTTGGCACCTGCACATAGGTCTTTGAGCATGCCAGACTTCTATCTGTGATGAATGCAAAACTGATTGAAGACCTTATATTGCTAGATAATTATTTTTGGCCATGCATGCTGATTTATGCTTTTTCTTTAGTTTTATCATCAGGTGAACAAGTGCAGAACTTCTTTCTGTTTTTTCCAGCCCATGTTTCCAGCAGACATTTGCTGCATCCACTCTTGGCTGGCAGGCTTACTTCAGACTCCATGCCTATCCAAAAATCAGCTTCCCATGCAAATATCCAAGAGCTGAGGCCATCTGTGAAATCTGCTTCTCATTTATCCATCATTAGGGCTTATTGATTGTACTGTCATTTTCAGGTATAATCTCTGATTCAGGGTCAGTCTCTACCATGAGTACTGCACCTTCAAGCTCACTGTGTAAATGATGAGCATGGACTCAGAGTCTTTTCTGCACAGTGTGCAGAAAATCCTAATTAACAGCAGAAGTGACTAAATTAAAATATTTTTTATGATTGCGTACAAAATTCTGTTTTCATTTAAATAGCAGCTCCATGAGGTTTTGGAATACCTAGTGAGGCTATGGGAATACAGCTTTGGATGAGTTCACTACAAGCTTACCTTACAGCTGTGTCTCAGTAATTTTTCCTGGCAATTATGGTTTTATTCATGCGACAAAAAGTACTAAGAAGATAATACAGACCTAGTAGTTAGCAGAAGACTACTCCTTGGAACCTTGAATTTGTCTTGGCAGTTTGACCTACTATGTGGTTTTTCTGTCTCTTATAAGTTACAACAGTCAAATTAATGTTATTCACAGAACCTAAGGCAGCTACAGATACTTCTGACATAGAATCATAGAATCATAGACTCATAGAATGGTTAGGGTTGGAAAGGACCTCAAGATCATCTAGTTCCAACCACCCTGCCATGGACAGGGACACCTCTCACTAAACCATCCCACACAAGGCTTCATCCAACCTGGCCTTGAACACCGCCAGTGATGGAGCACTCACAACCTCCCTGGGCAACCCATTCCAGTGTCTCACCACCCTAACAGGAAAGAATTTCCTCCTTATATCCAATCTAAACTTCCCCTGTTTAAGTTTTAACCCATTACCCCTTGTCCTTTCTCTACAGTCCCTGACAAAGAGTCCCTCCCCAGCATCCCTATAGGCCCCCTTCAGGTACTGGAAGGCTGCTATTAGGTCTCCACGCAGCCTTCTCTTCTCCAGGCTGAAAAGCCCCAAGCGAGACATGTCTCGCATGTGCAGATTTTTCACAGGGATAAACATCCTACTGAAACATCATCTCAAATATGAAGGTATCTCTTAGCTGTCTGCATAAACGGGATCCTTCCTGTGAATTGTGAACTTACTAAGGAATTTCAAATCCAGCTTCAAGTTATTGCGACCTGCTAAACCTTTGGAAAGATTCAAAGATTATCACACACACTATCTTAAACCCTGATCTGTGATAGTGTTTTTTTCTGAGAAATAATCTGTCAGCTTTCATCTTATTTACCAGAGGAACAGCATAATTGTCACTATGCATATTTAAATACTGTGCTTGTAGCTGATAAAACCTTTAGGAAAAGACATCCAAGACTACTTTTGAAGTAGACAATTGGGGCATAATTTAGTTGACTGAAGGGCCCTATGTTGTCCTAACCAGCCAGAAATTGTTGCTGTAGGAGGACAGGACTCTTCCATATTTGATGGCTACATGTAGATGCCTCAGGTGCTCTAAGGCACCTAAAATACCATTTTCTTTTTTTTTTTTTCCTGGCAACTGAGAAAGTCATCCATTGACAGAGTTGATGGATGGATGCATCCATGTTGATTCCCCCTTCCACCCCCCATCCACGTTTCACACTCCCACCAACCTGCCAAGGCAAGCGCCATGTGCTTACTATGGTGGAAGAAACCACTGGGTTTGCCAACAGAGTGAGGTCAGCCATTGCTCTCCAAGGAGGACTGACTGAACTTCTCTGGGATGGAGGGTCAAGAAGATGTGCACTGAAAAGAGTAGACTATAAATGGAGTAAATGGGCTGCACTAATTACAGTTCGATTGTAAGCCTTCTCTATCATGTGACCTGGAAGAAGAATGATTTTAAATGGGGTCCTGAGCAACAACAAACCTTTGAGCAGCAACTGAAAACATCAGCCTTATCAACACTGTTCCCAGGCCAAAAAAAAAATGAAAACATAGCACTGCACTAGCTACTAAGAAGGAGAAAAATGACTGCTACTGCTGAACCCAGGACAACATCTTTATGTGAATTACACTTTCATTTCCCAAACCCAAAATGACACTTCTTGAGATTTTTCAACAGCAAAATGTGCATGTGTATGTTATTTTGATCAATATGGAATTGTTGTTACTCTAAATAAGATTTTGTGGACTGCATTGTGAAAAGGTATTTATGTATATAACTACAAATATATTCCATATATTGGCCTTTCTTCCCCTTTTTTCTACCTGAAATCTTCTAACTTTGGAATCTGAGTTCATCAGGAATTTACTGATAAAGGAAAGAGTTCAAAGTGGTTTTACTTTGATATCAGAGTTTTGGGATGCATGCAATATCTGTGCTGCCTCAGTTGACCTCACTGATTCAAAATTACCAGGTTGTCTTTTTGTGGTGCATAAAAACATGAATGATGAAAATGAAAGAAAAGTATGACAATTTAAAAAAAGTACATAAGCAATAGGCAACTATTTCTTTCTTAATTCTTTTCCATTCTGCAGCATTCTCCAAAGACAATTACCATATGAAAGCAGTAAGTTAACTAAAAACATCAGTGAAAATATTATTTTATCTGCAATCATGTGAAAAAAGAAGAAAATGCATACCTGACAATGAGTGGACTGACTGAATCTGGTACAACTGATAGCTAGTAGCAAGCTATCTGCAATCAGCTGCAACAGACATCTCATACAAGTTGCCTGATCCTGATAATATTCATCCTTTTGAATAGCTTATTAATGCAGACAGTATTCTAAAGGAGATGCTGGTATGTCTTTTCCTCCTGTTAGTTTTACATGTAAACTCATTTAGCCTTGAGTACGTGAATTATGCTTTTGCACAATATAGGTCTTTAATGAGAAAAAAAATAATAATCATGAGAGCTAATTGAGATGCTGCAGGCTTTTGTCACAGGAAAGCAATTGGTACTGTATGAGAAACAGGGACAACGGGTGATATCTTCAGTAGTCGCAGAAGATTAGGGAAACAGGGTGATGAGAATGGAAAGAAAAGATTATCTCCTTTTCTTGTAGAACAGTCTTGCACTGTATCAGTATTTTCTAGAATCAGTTGACAGGAACAAATGAGAATCTTGAACTAGGTATTAATAATGGGAAGCGCACAACATTAGAATATAAAAATGTCTGAAAGCTACTCAAAGCACTTTCATTTATCTACTCATAATAGGTGTCCTGGCTGAGTTTTAACATGCTACACTAGGACACTATTAAATATGACATTATTTGAAGAGGACTCTTGAAACAGCTTACAAAATCACAAAACTAATTAAATAACTAAAATGAAATTCTCTATTTCTGAATGTATGTATTTGCCAATATACTCTAAACTTTAATGTTACATGTTCTTTGTCTGTACTGATAACTACTTTTAAACTCAAGAACTGCCTCATACTGAGAAATACCTGAGTTATTATGAAAAATTAAGCAAAAGATTCTAAAACTAGTGTTTGAGTTGGTAGTAGAGCAGCTGAAAGTGGGAAAGTTTAAATTTATCTTTTTTGTATCAAGTTTTCCTGCATTATATTTCACTTTAAAAAAAATCTGGGGATCAGATGTTTAATTATATGGTGATGACTCTCTATGAAAATAATGTTTGTGACACTTGTAAATGGTACAGTGTTCAGATAATAATCCAACAGGAAATACTGAAGGAGAAGTAGCTGAAATGCTTTTTTCTCCAGGGAAGAGTTCCATTTCCTGTAGGTAGACACAGGTGAGCTCATCTCTACAAACTAAGCAAAAGAATAACTTCTATTTCACAGTTGTTGCATCTTACAATGTTCACTATTCAGTTAAGAGCTGAAATGAAGTGGTTTTGGTCATATGGCAGGTTAATACCCAGGTGGTAGTTCTGGTGGTCTGTGTTGACTTGTTATCTAATCAAGAAAATTTTTATGTCTTTCCAATTTTTAAGTAGTAGTACTAAATTTTGCTAAGTTGAATTTTCAGTAATTATCTCTATTCATTATAAAATCATTAAATGAAGGTTCAAAACCTTTTTGGTTCTTAAGGAAAATGGAAAATTCTCTAAGATTCCAATGATTGTTAGTAGCAAGTGCTTCCCATTTACTCCTATGAAATACTGTGTATCTGCCTCCTTTCTGATGGGATACTCCTGTTACTCTGTTCAGGGATACAAGATTTTAATAGCTTTTGCTTGTGTAATGCTAAAATGACTGTCATTGCCTTTATGATTTAGTTAATTTTTATGCTTTCTTTTCGTGATAATTTTAAAACCTAATTAATAAAACCTGTAAATGTTACATTGTCTCCTCATGTGAGTTGTCGTCATCCATACCTAGTGATACAGCCCTGTATCACTTGAGTAAATGGAGATGCTTATGGCATTAGATTGTCCTCTCAACTATTTATGTTATTACTAGGCCGTTGAAACACATTTTTTAATGGATTTGCTAGCTGTCAGCTATTCCACAAGACACTTAAAGATTTGAGAATTTTGAGTTGAATTTCATACTGTTTGCAGGAAGGTACCTTTCCACCTGGCTGTTTAATCTTCCTCTTTTCATATTTCTGCCTATTTCTCCATATATTGTCCTATTCCATTATCTGCACTTGTTTCTTGCCAGTGTGCTTTAGTGCTGCAGATTGTTTCCATCTTCACCTTTTCTTACTCCTTTCCTTTTGTTTGCTTCAGTCATCTATTTCCTGGTTTCTTTTGCATGTTTTCACCCATCTTCATGTCTCTTTATTTGTAAGACAATTTTATCACTTATCTTTAGGTATAGATATATATATCTCTATAGTGTGTGTACATATATATATATAAACATATATCTATAAAGTATAGATAACTTTTTCTTTCTATTAATTTACTCAGCATAAGCCAGTTAAACTTTGAAAGCCCAATGAAAAGCTGCCTGGCCTTGCTGCAGAGCAAAATTACGTAGTAAGCTGCAGTAACTGAAAGGCGACACTGCAGAGAAAGTTTTGTGTAGCCTAGGGAAAGATTTCGCATTAAGAAGTTCAAGAAGGTCATTGCAGGTTAGTTTTAAGTAAGATGCAGGTTAAACATTTTGTTACATGAGTTTCCTTGAGCTTTGACTTAATAAAGAATCTGTAAGTGTAGTTAGTGTATTGTAGGAAATAAAAACATAGTCTTTCTCATTACAGCTGTCATAAGAAATCGTGAGTTTTGTTTCAATTAGTTTGATAGTTCTAAATTTTATGTCTTCTCCATCATCATTATTGAATGATGCTCTGTCCCACTAAGAGATATTTGGATTTTTTCCTTTGCAGAAGTGTCTGTTTACAGGCAAGAGAACATTCTACTCACTAGTGCTTTTTCCCAGAATTAAACAAATATAATTAAAGCTGTGGTTCTGGTGACTTCGTTCTTGAATAGTTTGTCTGCAGAAGTAAGGCACAAAGCCATTTCATGCCATTCAGAGTGCCTCATGTCTGCCAGAATATTTGGCTTACATTTTAATAGCAAATCTGACATAGATTTGATGTAAATACAGAGAATACATGCATATTACTGGGAAGTGGTACTCTGGTGGTGTGTTTAATTTTATAACAGAATCATAATGTCCTAACTTCTGTAAATACCAGACTAAATAGAGCCCATCTTTCCAAGAGGATAGATCTCATAGCTTATTTAGTGACAGGAGACACTTATGCCTTGTAACCTTTTGTTCACTGGCAAGAAGGCGTAGTGTTCCTTAGAAGTGTCAAACTATATTGCAGTCATGTAAGAATCCAATTATCTGTTTTTAACTTTTCCAAATCCTTCTTTTTTTTTTCAATGACCAGCCAAGCTGCAATTGTAATGAGAATTCACAGGCTTACTGCAGCAGATAGATGTCAGAATGAACATTTTTATAACTGGGATAAAAGCTGTTGTGTTTTATGACAAGTCCTTCTTATTATCTTGTTTACCTTCAGCAAGGTATGGCAGAATGGAATCCTGTGTATAGTAACATTACCTTAGAGAAGCTTCAAGGAACAGCCCCCTTTTGGTGTGTGTATATCTAAAAAAAATAATAATAAATAAAATGTGTGTGTATATATATAAGCAAACACTTTTTTATGTTTTGATTACGTATTTACTTTTTTAGCTAGACTTGCTGATACATTTTGGTATGAAATATTTCCTGCCTACACAATCCCTTTTTCACATTTATGTCAAACTTGAGTTGGTAGTAACATTAAAGTTTCTGTAGCTTAACCATGGAAGCACCTTATCAAACTGCATGGTGTCAAAGCAGCTTGACCTTGCATGTAATTGCTAATCAAAAGCAGTCGTAGAAGGCAGTTTAGATATTTCAACTGAACAAAAATACCATCTTTGTTTTCCTTTAGAAGTAGCAAACAAGGTCACAGTAACTGGCCAAGGAGAAAGCATTTACCAAACTTCTCAGGCCTAAGCTTTTTCCTTATATTGCTGTAAAGCTGAAAATAAAACATTAAGAGTAATTTTGAAAAAAACGTTTTTCTCCACTCCAGAAATACCAGGCTTGCTCTGTGCTCACTCTAGTCTTCCATGTGTGCTACTCACAGTTTGGGGTGAGGTGCTGCCATCAAAAACAATTGATTAGTCCGACTCCTGAACTCTTCCCAAAAGTCTTTATGGGACAGCATAGGGAAAAGGCTGTGGATCATTCTAGGATGGTTGTCTAGTTCCAGCCACCTGTCTATTCCTGAAGACTTAAGGCCTCTCACTTGGCATGAGGTTGCATGTGCCACTGTGACAGAAAGTGTAAGTTTCAAAAGGATTTCGGTCCTTTGAAAATCAGCCCACTGAAAATGTGGCACCACCAAAAGGGCTTGTCCAGTGCAGTGTTTGTTCCTTGGTTTCCATCCCAAGGATCCTGGGAAAAGAAAGCACCAGGAGCGGATTGGCCTGCTATTGCTGATCCAGTCAGTTCATCCTATAGCCTGACAGTGAAGGTTCTCTGGAAAACAGGCTAATTGAGAGAAGGTTAAGGATCAAGGGAATTATACTTGTTACATGAATTTGTAAAAGCAGATCTCACCTGTGTTGAATAGGTAAAAGGACAAATTCTTCTGTTAAGTTCACTGAAAGTCACAGTCTTATAACAAAACTTACATATTTGTAAACATTGGATGTTTGGAATATTAGTGGTTTTTAAATATATCACACTGTTTAAAGTATTATGGTAAATATTTGGTACAGGACACATACCTAGGTAATAATGGACATGATAAACATTAGCAGATGTCAAGGATGGGTTAAATGCTATGGAAATTGCCCTTCTGGGGCAAATCTCATCATTCTCAAAAATTACAGGTCAACCAAGTGAATGTAAATTTCTTCATATTGATGTGTTTTGGCAGACTGTTTTTAGGATTTTATGTTAAGAATTTAAGTTGCATTTATGAGCTATGTTTCCTAAAGATTTATAGATTTATAGTTCAACTTGTCTTTACAATAATTTATGGCTTGGTGTACAATGCACATATGGTTAGTGTAAAACAGACATGTATGTATTGCAGTGGCTGTAAATTTTAGAAGTCCAAAATTCTCTCTCCAGAACAGAAGCAAAGGAGTTATTTTGTGCTGGAGAATTTTATTTAATGTGATTTGGAAAAAGGTATAGTTGATGAGCTGTCCACCTTTCTGATCATATGCTAGAGAAAGGGGCAGGGGAGTGAGAAACTAAATTCAGAAAGTTAGTAGTTTTGGAGCATACTACTCCATCTTCCAAGAGAATGCTATAACAGGCACACTGCAGATTAATATTAGGTAGGTTCACTCAAACCAGTCTGTTCATGCTGGGTGATTGTGCAGCAAAGAATAAAAGGTTTTGATGTAACAGGGAACATGACTTGATGATCTTAAAGGTCTTTTCCAACCTAGTTGATTCTATGATTGTATTATAATCAGGAAAGGACTTCAGAGAGAAGTATGTCCACTGACCTTGAGGTGTTTAGTGAGGACTGGCTCATGTCCATTCTTTTCAAGCCTGAGAATCTGGAGAGATAAGTTCATCCTAGCTGCATGTAAGCTGGAATATACCATGGTATAGCAGCTACTTCAGAACACTGGACCTTCACAACATAGGCTTCTTTGTTCTTGAACTGCTTACCTCTTGAATGCTTCATGGTGGCATCACTATATTTATACAAGCCATTGGTTTGCAGTAATTGCCTAGACGTGATGCTGCTGTAACTGTCACCGTTGGTGAAGCTGTTATCCCAGAGTGTTTATTTAGGGTTATTCTGTTTTATGGGATACAGCGGCATGAGCTAACATGAAATGTAATTTGGCATCTATTAGCATGTTGTACTGCTGAGTTTGGAGAAAATATCTGTTTTGCCAAGGATGATGGTCTTTGCATGTTTGCTTTCATCAAGTGTCAGCCCTCGCCACACAGACTGTTGGCTGAGAAATTTGAGCTAGAGTGTCCCACTGAGATGAGATCAGGATTTGATCTAGAATTCTTCTGTGTAGAAGCCTAGGATATCTGACACTGGCTCTTCCATCTTCTGGGCACCTCTCCCTGTTGAATAGAACCTGCCACCCCCCAGCTTGCATCTGAGGAACCACTTCAGCCTGAGTCGAACATGAGTCTTCATTGTCAATTGTAGAAAATATATCCACAAATCACCCAAATTGAAAACAACCAAGCTTATAGGGAATATGTTCAAGGGGAGTTCTCATATGTCTTGGAGTATTAGAGAGTGTCTGTTTACATGGCTTTCTCTACATAATGTTTATAGCTGTGGGAATTGCAGTGCATAGCTCTCTACAGAGATTTGTGATCTGCCAAGGAAGACTTGTTCTATTAGATGAATGTACATTATTGTATAGGTAGGACTTCTTCTAATGACTTGAATTCCAACATAGACAGGATAACATGCTTTTCTGTTCCTGAGGCGTCATCATTTTCAGTCTCAGAATGCTAGTCTGTGTTGGGATGGGTGCCACTTATGCCCTGCTCCCTGCTAGAGGTGACAGCTATTCTCTTGACAACTCAGCCAGTACAGAAACAACAACTCACTCTTGAACTCTTGTAGGTGGAAATGAATTATGCCTTTTCTCACCTTAACATGAAGCAGAGAAGGGTGTGGGGTGCCAGGATCTCCAGTACTGTATTTATGACAAATTTTGGAAATACCACAGCTTCATCTTGCCCAATAGCCTGTCTTTGACAGTGGCTCGTAACGAATGCCTAGGGAAGAATATAAGGAGAGGAAACATTTAGCTTTTTTGTGATATTCCCAGAATATTCTTCTGCACTCTATGCATATTTCAGGAATTATCAGAGCTGGATGTCATGCCTTTTTATGTGAGTTTTAGACAGATTCCTCTTCCATGAATTTGTTTCACCCCCTTTTTCAATCTGGCTAAATTCTTAGCATAAGGACTGTCTTGAGGCATCATTGCATTTGATGTGCCTACTCTTTGCTCTGAAATGATAGTCTGCTGTGGCATGTTTTCACTTTTTTTTGTACTCCAGCAAGTCCCAGTGAAAACAGTGAAAGAAGTCAGGCCCTGGGCCTGGAGTTAACTTGAAGAATCCTCCTTTAGTCAGTAAATTTTCTACCATCCACTGGAAGTTAAACTGTAATCCTGTTTAAAGTAATTTGCAAGGTATCTTCCTGCTAGATGAACTAGCACATAGAGATTGGATACAGGTGAGCTGTGGTCTGAAATGTGATCGGAGTCAATGAAGGCAGTGATATCAGATATTTCAGTCCTGAGTAGCTGGACTCTTGTTTCCCAGGCTTGACATCTTGAAGCACACAGTGAAAGAACAATGCTGCCGTTTTCTATGTGGATATCTAGACTGGAGTAATTCCATTGCAGGTCACATGTATAGATAACTTGTCTAGGACTGCATGCTAGCTGGTGGTAAATGACCATCTGATTCTGAGAGTGATGGCAGAAGTCATTTGAGTGTTGGTGGTTTGTTTTTATTTTTGGTTTTTTTTGTTTGGTTGTTTGGTGGGTTTTTTTCTGCACATGAAGGAGGAAAAGAAAAGCAAAGAACTCTTTCGTGTCTGCTGCCCGAGAGGCACTGGTTGTTGCAACAGCTATTTGTGTTTTTATCATCTACCTTGAATAAATCAAAAAGTTACGCTGTTTTAGATGTCTTCTGGAAAAAAACAGATTAGGCCCTTGAGATCAGCAGCAGAGTGCCATTCCTCTTTGTAAAAAGGGAAAGTCCTTCACTCTGTCTCAAAATGCTACTTGTGCCAGCAGTGTGAACGTACCAGGCTCTGAACCACATCATGCCTGGGAGAGGGGACTGTGTATGGGAAAGTTACCAGAACATAAAAATGTGAGTAGATGTTTATTGAGGTTTTGTGGTGAGTTTTTAGCCAGCTTACATGTCCTTCCCTCTTGTTCTTCATTCTTCTCACTTGGACACTCTTATATTGTGAAGGTCTGGGCAGTACTATCTTTTGATGTATTTTCACATCTGTGGGTATATATACTGACTCATTTGCAGTAAGGCAGTGTGAGGAGCAGAGAAGGCTATGATACTGTTCAGCAATATCTGAAACACAGACCAAACCACTGTTTTGGTTTTAAATGGAAAGCACTGCACCATATGAAAAAAATAACTCCATTCCAGGCAAAACCGTTAACACCCATTAACCAACTAGCTTTGATTTGCATTTGAACAGTTCATCAGTATAAGCCTTTGGCTATTTTACGATGGTAGCTTAATCTCCTACCACAGGTAAAATTCTCCAATATGAGATAGGCTGCCACAGTCTGCAACAAAAACGCGTTGATCACTGTTGTCCTCCTTTCTGTGTTGCTTCATTTTCTCTCTGTTCTTTCTCCATCATTTTTTGCCATGGAAGTTGTCAGTTTCTGCAAAACCTGAGCTTTATTTGCTCTGAATTATGTGGCTTCCGGAATTGTGGTGAATGGCAAATCTGTTTTGTATTCTTCTGTAACCCTTAAGTCTACAACCCCATGCACTCAGGGTCTCCCTCATGAGCTATGGCAGCCTTGTGAAGCAGAAAAGTAGTGAACAGGGTGATACTGTATCTACAGTTGTGTAAACAATTGTTTAAATTTTTCCACCTATTGGGAATCCCATATGCAAGTGAAACTTGGTCAAGAATACTTCAAGTTCACACTTACTGATTCCATCATTCTGAGAATATGGTATAGCTGAATTGGGAGTATGTGTATAATCATGGATAGGCATACGTATATGTGTAGATGTATGTACGTACATGGATATATAAAATCAGGGAAATGCAGATTGCTGTATTGGAGGGGAGTGTTTATATTGACAAGTGAGGCCAGTTTTAAATTTTAAATCACAACTTTGCCAAATTTAGTCATTAACAACATAGTCTGTGCTAATTGTTCGTACTTACATCATTATCACTACATACAAAAATATGAGTCTCTAACAATCATCTTTCAGGCTAGCTGTGAATACATAAAACCAAAGGGATAGCTGCCATACAATCAGCACTAATGGCTGTGGTCTTCCATTTCAGTCATTGAAATCAAGGTGATCAGATTTGAGAACTGCTTTAATGAGAAAAGGCAGAACTAAAGCAGGCTTGGTTTGTCTTCCATATTTCCTCGTCAGGTTTTTATTCTCTTTGCCTCTCTCCCCCAGAAAGGGGAAGGGCTGTATTATCATCTCCTGATATTTCTTATTTTTGTTTGTCTTTGAAGTCTTCCTTGTCGTGTGTTTGACAGGATGTTTTGCCTATTTGCAATTCTATGTCTTGTTGATACCTTGTGCTTATTTTGTTCTTTGGCAAGTTGCGGTTACTTGGAGGCCTACTGCAGCTACACGTACCTTCATTTGTCCCTTTGGTGGTCATGTTGCTCACATATTTACATGAAACATTTATACATTATATCTGGCTGTGTCATCAGAGTGTTACAAAATAGCTGCCTACTGGTTTTGATTAGTGTCTTAATACACTTTTTGCAGTACACTTACTTTACACTTCTGTTTACAGTAGTTTTAGTACACATTTGGATTCAAGGCAAACTAATAATAATTAAACCCTGATTAGAACACTTAAAATTTCCACATGTCACAGGTGTCTGGTTTAGCTACAGTTATCATCATATCAGGATGAGTTAAAGGTACATAAGCTCTCCTGTGATTCATCCTTTGTATTCAGTAGTTTTCCCTGCCAAGGATTTTTTCAGAATCCTTTCAAAGTTCCAAATCTGCATTGGAATTCCAGGATGGAATTGGAATCGGGATGTTAATATGTCTGTTTTCTTGCCCAAACCCTATGGGTTTCAGTTTTTTATGGTTTTGTGGTTTGGTTGGGGTTTTTTGTTGGTGGGGGGAAGAAAGGGGCAGAGCAGTAAGTAGGAAAACGGCTCCTCATACACTATTTGTCTAGGTTTTACAGAGAAGTGGAGGATAGAGTTACTTAATCCTTCAGATTATTTTACATAGCAGTTTCTGTTACCAGGAAATCAAAAAGGCGCCACCATGTCTGTCCAAATGGTTAAAAGGCTCCCAAGTAGTTCTGTCAGTTTGAGTCTGTGCTGTGTTCAAACCACATTGGTGGAGTTGTTACAAAAGATACTAAGCCTAAGTATTTGTAGAATGGCTATTGTTAATTCCATTCACATTTTTAATAACCAGTTTGTTATTACAGAGAAATGCAGGGCTGATGCTGCATATGTTTGGCAGAGCGAATTTCCTCAGAGGGTTTTAAAATCAACTTCCATGTACTTACTGTGTATGGCAGAGATTTGTGAGCTTGCTCACATTGTTAATGTACGTCTAGAAAGTACCTAAAAAAAAATATGGAGGAATGTTCCTTTATATGTATGTATTGCTTAAATGCATATGCAGATCGTCCACAAGTTAGTTTGCTGAAAGAATGGTGAATGCCTAAATCACCCTGGATAGGTTGCTGAAGTTGATTTCAGAATTCCTTGCACTGGCTTATTAAATAGGTAAATAAACCTAAATAAAGTAGCGCGTTCATTTCAATTAATAATTCTAATTACAATAGAAGCTGTTTCACTTCAATTGAATTTTATTTGGTTTAATAGCCTCTTCTGCCTTTCTGTCAACTATTAGCTGCCTCTTTTTAAAGACTTTTCATAATTTAGTGTGTACCTATTCCATGTAAACCTCAACATTTAAGCTGCTAATTTGCTCTCATTTGACTTACGAACATCTGACCAGTTCCTAACACTTCAAAAGTGTCTATCAAAAATTAACAGTTTCCAACCTTCATCTTAATGCTGCTACCACTTTGATACTTGTCCTTTAATTCTCAGAAAATTGGATGCCACAATAAAAGCTTCTTTTTGTTCTGTCAGTCTTTAATATTGTCATGTGTAATTTCTCCTTTGATGCATGAGACATTTAGATGCAGCTTTTTGACGTTGTTGTTGTACCCTGAGAAATAAAAAATGAGATAAATTCTTAAGTTTCTGAAGTATGTATGTGTCATGAAGGCAAAGCAGCCTTGACAAGAACCAGATAGAGCAAATGATTGTATACTTTTGACTTGGAATCTGGATAGATATTTTTCCTTTAAAAATTTAGATTGGCCTTTTGAGCAATCCCAGTTTAAGTTTCATTCTAGGTATACGATATCATGTGTCCCTGCACATAGAAAATTACATCAGTAAAAATGACTTGTTGATTATAGGTTCCTCAGATTTCCAGAAAGCTTTCAAGAGATTCTCTAACCAGAAGCTTAAGAAACTAAGCAGCCATGGCACAAGCAGTAGGGTACTGAAAGGACAAACAGATGGCTAAAACAGAGAGTAGGAATATATGCTAAATTTTTTGCAGTTGAGGAGCACTATCTTTGGAGATCTTCAACTGTCTGTGCTGAGACCTGTTCATATAACACAGGTCCTGCACAATGCATGTGGCTTGTACTATCATAGAAAAGACCTTGAAAAAGGGCTGTGCAGGGTTTTAGAGGTCTGATATTTCAATAGAACAAAGAATTATGATCAATTGAATAGTTTCAATTGTGTGGCTGAGTAAGATGAGACAAAATGGCAAATGAAATCCAGGTTACAGAAATGTGAGGTATGTTGGAATAGAACAGAATGGAATAGTTCAGTTGGAAGGGATCTTCAGAGATCATCTAGTCCAACTGCCATGTTGTCTTTTTGAAAGACGAAGTCCCTCAGGATGTTTTTTTAATGCTTTCTTCATTGCATCAAATAAAGGTAAATCAGTCTAGGAGATTCGCCTCTTGGTGTTCTTTGTTGGTGTTGCGCATCTCAGTCTAGCTCTGTATTGTTAAGTGCTCAACATCAAAAAGGTGTTCAGTCTTTACCTTTGCATGTGTAAGCCTTACACAAAGGTTCCCAAACTCTTAATTTTCGCTGTGGGAAGTGGGTTCTGTTGTTTCAACATAGCATTTGTCCTAACATACGTGACATTCTGTTTGGACCTAGTATCAGCATTTTACTGGTACTTGAGTAACCTCAGTGGCTATGTTCTTTCACACCTCACCTCGGACATCTTGCCGTAAAGTCACGTATCAGGTACTGCATCATTCCCAAAGTCTATGGTCACTCTTATAATAGAACTTTTCAAACCACCACTGTTTAATTGGTGGTTGGGTAGTGCATGCTGTCAGCTGTTGTTAGAATACGTAGGTAAGTCGTTTGAAGGCAGTGGTTTCTGGTCTATACATGCACTAGACAGAAAAGGAAAATCTTCTGTGTTATGTCTGCATCTAAAAGGAACTGATTGAAGGTGGCAGTGATACAAAAATGGCAGTGGGTATGTTCTGTCTCATACTAGCAGGGCAGGGATTAGAGCAACGAAAGACTTCAGTCTTTTGTGGTTTGCATAAATACCCCCTTTGTTAAAATGCACTTGTGAATTATGCAAGGAAGGAACACCATTTCTGGTAAGGAGAATTTTCCCCATTGGTTTTAAAAGCTACAATCAAGAGAAGGAGCTTCAAAAATGAAGCTGAGCAGGAATATCAGTGTAAAGACGGGACTGGAGATAGGACAGCCCTTTTGGTTGAGAAACTACGCAAGATGTTGGATAAGAGTAAAAAAAAAACAACAGTGGAGTTAGGTTTTGTTTCTCTGCCTGGCTACAATGTGCTGTGTCTATGAAAGCTGATAGGAGAATTTCACATGTAATGTTGAATTAGTTTCACAGACAGGAACTTGAAAAGAGAATTTATTTTTTGTGTCTTGAATGAAGCCCTATGGTAAAAAACTGTAAAATCATCTACTTTAACGACAGACGCATGGTAGATAGCGAATATTTTGGTTTTATGGTACTTTTTTTTTTTTGCATATTTTTGTTAATTATTTGAAGCAGTTGAAAAGCAAATATGATGTGAGCAATTTTTATCTCAAACGGAGTTCAACAGCTACTCATCAAATCTGATTTTAATCTGGAAAGTAAAATTTCGTTTATAGATAATACATAATTTACAATTTGGGAAACTTCAATGAACTTAAAAAAAGTATTTTCTAAGAACTTAAAATAGATCTCTAAGGGGACTGCTTGTTTTCTCATTATTTTCAAAAACAAAAAAAGTTGATGTCATACTGTAGCTATGTAGAGTTCTGGTGTTTCTTTAATTGTTGCTATACTAGAACCTAGATTCTGGCTGTGTCCTGACTAGCTATTAAGACAGTGAGAGAACTCTGGCAGGAGGATTGGTGTGGTACAACAGAACTTCATTTTTTGCCCTAAACTTACCTGGGACTTCTGTGATTACATGCTTCTACTTTATAGGTTGATGGCATTTCTTTCAGGCAGAACACCTGGCACATACACAGTTTTCTCTGTTTGGGCCCTTTCTATTTCTTTAGGGCTGCTATAAGGAAAATAGAAAACATGCAGCAATGTACGGTAGCAGCCAAATTCTGCATTTCTGTAGTTTGAGTAATTTATTAAAGTTTTTTAGCTTTAACTGCTTTGAAGTCTGTAAATTTTTCAAAGCATGCTAATTTATAAAACTTCCTTTTGAAGATATTTTTTTAGCATGAATTTTCAGTGGCTTCATAAGCTTCCTTCCTATAAAATCAATATCCACCTTAATTTAATTATTCTTTAACTTATTAAGTGAAACATTGAGGTTTTTATGTAGTTTATGCAAAAGACTGTTGTTTCTGATTATTAGCCCAGACTAACCAGTGCAGTAAGATAGATAGATAACGCACTAGGCAGACTTTTGGTAATTTCACTCACAAAATTATATTCTGTATTTTTGTTATTAGAATTATTTGTGATAAGAATTATCTTAACTGTTCTGTAGAAGTCGGGATTTTCTAATGAGTGCAAACATTCTGCCTTAAAATAAATCTGTCTTTACTCTTAAGACTGAATGTTAGTTTCACAGCAGCTAAAAAGAAGCAAGATGACTTAAGGCATCCACCTATGCTGAAAAGTTACAAATCAGTAGTACACATTAAATACCTATCTCAAAGTTTGAAATTACTGGTTTTGAGGGAGCAACACAGAACCTTCACTGTGTTAATAATTAAAAATTACTGTTTCGGTAAAACAAACCCACACCACACCTCATTTATGCTTAGTTATCTTTTGGGAATGCTAAGTAAGTATAAGGGTTGATTGTTTTTTGAGTTTTCTTAAATTTAGTTCACAAGAAATTGACACACTGTTAGCTGCCGTATGTGTCCATCTGTCTGTCTTGCTACTTTTTAGCTCATCTTGCTAATGGGGTCCTTCGCTCTCCTCTGGATCTTTTCCCTGGGCCCACATAGAACAAGCAATTCATTTTATATGGCATTTCCAGTAAGATCAATTGGAAAAAAAGTGATTTTAAGGTAGTTATATTTTCCATAGAGGAATACAAGTAAACATGTTAATTTTAGTGTTGACTAAGCATGGAAGTGGGACTGTGAATCTGTGGTTGTCATATTTCTTAATATGCCATTTAAAAATTTATATAGCACCAAATATTTTGTCAAGTATGTTGATTTATTTTGTTTTTTTTTTTATAAATTGGTGTATAACACTCGTGTAAGTAAATATGAATTACACTGACATATTTCCTCCATATTTTTTGGTAAACCATAAAATAATTAACAGATGTGAATTGCCTGCTTGTTTGTCTTTACTAGTACAAGAAGAAGACTTAAAGTGGAGCTGTTTTAGAATGTATAGACCATATGCAAGTAATTGTTCCAAATGTTGAAGATTGCTTGAAAAGAAAGCAAGCTATCCAAGGTATAGGCTTACTTTAAGAATATGCTGCAAGTAGAAATAATAATGCAAAATGTACAGACCCCACTGGTGTAGTCGTTGAAACCATGCTAATGTACTTGGTGTATCTTTTTTTAAATGGTCTTGCCAGATATAGACCAAACAGATAATGGAATTATCTGGAATTAAATGGAATGCAGTTATGTGAAAAATTAAATTCATGCTTACAGTTGCCAGTGATGCCAAGTACAAAAGTACTTTTGGAAGTACAAAAAATGCATAGTCTAATTCATGCGCGTGTATCTTCAAGACTCTGGCTTGAGAATCCAGTTTTGTCACTGTGAGTAATCTGAAGTAAACCAGTGTAACAACTAAGGTTTTCTAATGAGTTTTAGACTTATTTAATGCATCTATTGAAACTGTTTAAAATTTCAGGTGTACGATCTATGATGTTTTGTCTGGCCTAAAGTGTAAATAGCAATGTGCAGTATGGATAGAGAGACCTGTTTGTTTTACTTAGGAATGAAGATCTAATAGGATGCTTCAGTTCTTAGAGGGCACACACACATAAACTACATGTTTTCTTTCTTTTTTTTTTCATACTTTTTATTGAAACAGAATATAGACTGGGTAATCAGAAATTGACCTCTTTAAAGTTCGTATGACAATGCCTACATATAATGCTTAGTGCAGACCATTTCATGTATATGTCTGTATCCCAGTCCATGTCTGTTTGATTAAAATATACAGGTATATAATACTGATCTTTACATGACTTGTTCATTTGAAGCCATGGTTTGAGGATTAACAAAGAATTTACCTAAGACTTCTCACACAGTTACCTCAGATTATTTGAACATGGGTGAAGAAACACCATCATCACCACCAATTTTGTTGAGAGAAGGCAGCTGTTACTTGCTAGAGAACCACTGAGTGGCAATGAGAGTTATATTAAATCTGTTCTTTTGCAGTGAAATACAAGGGAAAAAATACGAGATCGTTGCAATATATGAGGATATAAAATGCTATTTGAGCAAAGAGATACAATTAAATACAGAAGAATCTCTCTTTATTGGTCTCTCCTGTAGAGGTCACATTGTAAGATTAAATGGGTGTACTGATTTCCTATATCATCTTTGGGAACTTGTTACTGGAAAACGTTCAGTGTGTACTGAACTGACTTGTTGCTCACAGCTGGTTTTCCAGATCATGGAATCATAACTGAATCATAGAATGGTTTGGGTTGGAAGGGACCTTAAAGCTCATCTAATTCCACCTTCTTTGCCATGGGCAAGGACACATTCCAGTAGACCAGATTGCTCAAGGCACTGTCCAGCCTGGCCTTGAACAATTCCAGGGATGGGACATCCACAACTTCTCTAGGCCATTTTTTCCAGTGTCTCACCACCCTCCCAGCAAAGAAATTCTTCCTCATATCTCCTCTAAATCTCCCCTCTTTCAGGCTTAAAGGCCATGCTCCTTTACCTGTAATTTCCATGTTAAGCATTAAGAGCAGAAGAGAGATCTGTCTATAGCAGATGTGCTGCTGAAACAGCATCCTCAGAATGTTCCTTCTTTGTTCAGGGTCTGTCTCTTGCAGCGGTGAGATTATCTTCAGTAGTGATCTCAGAATAACTTTCCTACAGTACTTTTCCATCTGCTCTTGTCCTGGCCTCTCAGTATATGGCCTTCACATGAAGCATCATTAAAATCTGCCCAGAGGACTGAAGAACTTTCCTAGTAACAGTCCAAACACATTTTCATTTGGCTCCTTCCAAACAGTTTCTGAATATGTAGCAAGAAGGTGAGTCATTTTCTTCACATTTTCAGTCACTTGGCTATTCATGTCACTGCGGGAAGAGTATTCCAGTGTGCTGCTGGATGCTGAATATCACAGATGCAGCACTCAGCTTTGTTTTCCCTGGCTTCCCAGCCTTCAGCTAATGAAGTGCCAATCCCTCCATGATTCAGTCTTAAAAATTTAAGAACACAAGTATCCAAAAATACTTATCTTCCTGTACCATTCTCTGGAGAAAACCCGAATATAATATTAGCCAGAATTTTTCTTCCTGAACTGTTTCAATAGCCTAAAAGAGCACCATCCCTTTTGTTTGCTCTCTCCTGTGGCAACCAGTAGAGACTTGCAGGGGAATTCTGGAAGGTAACTATATACAGTGTCACATGCACCCACGTATGTATCAGGCTATATGTCTGGTTTTAAAATGCAGCTTCATTCATTATTTTTTCTTCTTTTAGGGATATGCTATAGAAGGCAGCCAAGGAGTATTAAATTGTATAAGAAACCAGAACTGCTAGCTAGTGTTAGTAAACAAATATGTCCTTGACTACTTTAGAAAAAGCTTAAAATCTAAGCACATCAAGCACAGTTAATCAGGAAATAGAAGTATGTTAAGGATCTACTAGAGCTTGTTTGAGAATATAAAAATTAAGTGTCTGGTATTGATTTTTTTTTTTTTATTTTATTTTTTTTTTATTTTTTGCCAGGCTCAGAATCAAATTGTGAGGATTCTCTGAGGCAGGTAAAATCAGTTAATTGTAAAGTGTAAGAACCACAATTAACAAAAAACCACCCAAAGATACATCAAGGATACTTCCTTAGAAAATGCTACAAACAGTATGGATAGTTGTACTGGGTGTACAGGTAATTTTACTGTGAATAAAAGGGGCCATTCTGTTTTGTACAATAGCTGACAAGGACAACACACTTTTACACTGATTTCAGTGCTTACCTGCTCTGATGGATTAAAAACCCAAAACATAACAGAGTAGGTCAGGGGCTGTCAGACACCTTTATTTTAAGGAATGTTCAGTAGATTTCTGGAAGCAGTTTCCTGCTTGAAGGGCTGATCTGTGACTTGGCTTTATATTTGGTACTGCAACTGTTCTGTAGCAGCTGAGGGACTGGGTGTTTGACTGCACAGCTAAGAACAGCCTGCCCACGTAGTATAGTTGTCCAGGCAGTAATGAGATGATCATACAAAGTAGGATGCAGCTGTTCTCACTTTAGCTGATGCAAAGCCAGGTAAGTGTGAGGAGTAAAGAGGTGAAGTAAAATGTTCTTAATAAATAACAGCAAAAAGGACTTTCAGGCATAACTTATGTTACTTTGACTGGTAATTCATTATGAATCGCAAGTTCAGTAAAGAAGAAACTTAGACATTTGTTGATAATGTTTATTACTAAAATCAAACTAGTTGTCTCCTGTTTTCACAGTAAGAGCAGCCAAGTAGAGGCTATTTCATTTTGTCACCTGTTCATATAACTGGCTTTTCTTTACTTTTTTCCAGAATAGCCTGTCAGAATGGGATGCCAAATTATAATAAACATTGCTCCAGATAGTATTCCAGAAATAATGTTAGGTGTGCTTTTTGTGTGTGTGTGTATTTTTGTGTGTGTATTCAGCTCTTTATTTTCCAAGTATATTTTAACTTTGCTTAATAAGACAGGGTGACAGATTCTTAAAGGCTGTCAAAATTACTAATTTACATCTGTCAATTTTAAGACAACAGTTTCACTATGTTTACTCTGCTTGCTGTAGTTGCCCACAGCTTAGCTTCATGGATATCCCTTCAAAATAATAGGTAATTACACTATTCCCATAACTAATTTATGCATTTCAATCAAACAAGAAATACATTATAGTCTATTCCCTAGTTGATTATAGCTTCTTCTATATTAAAAGGCCTACACTTACAATTTACTTGCTTATGCCAGATGGCAAGTTCCTAATTAAATACACTTCTCATATGCCTAATTTTTCTGCTTGCATTTTGGCAAAGGTAAAACCTCAGTAGAGTCAACAGATTGTTGGGGTATATTATTAACATTAATAATTGTTATTTTTACAGTCTTTGCAGTGGATGGTAGCTCCAAAAAGATCTAGTGGATCAAGGATTATGACTTGACCTTGGTACTAAGGTTTTATTTCTATATAAGTTCAGAATTTCAAAACAGCTTCTTAAAGATTATTTGCTGTACATTTCTATTCTTGCTCTTTAAAGGCTGTTTGAGTTTCTTCCACAGAAGGCTGGAGCATAAATTGCTATTTTATTTTGGTGGTTGAAATTGTTTGTCCTTTTTCTGCTTCCTTACCATGGCCTTCTTTTTTTCTTCCTATAGCACCAGAAGGGGTAAAAACTCATGAAGATCTCAGCTAAATGCTGAGCTTCCATCATATCCCTGTTGAGCACAATCATCTTGATCCAGAAAACTGACCCTGAATTAAGTACATCAGTCTGGCATTCTTAAATATGGTTCAGTACAGAGTCTCCATGGAGTGAACTTAAAACAATGATCAACTAAATTATATTTTTTAATGGAAATGCATTTTGTTAACCAAAGATTGCCCAAGCGTTAAACGTGAGGAATTCTTTCTATGAACCGTTTTGTTGAGTTAGCTCTGTACCTGTGTGGTACAGGTCTAAGCTGAACTTAGCAGTTTAGAAGTGAGGGGCTCGGACTCAATTCCAGAGTGAAAAATGGAAACACTACAAAATACGGTATACTTCTAGTTTCCAAAACAATAGCTAATGTGTATGTGGTTTAGGCTGCTTTACTTTATGGCACTAAAAATGCTTTTTATTGTGCCATTTCTCCCCCAGCCTATTGTTGGTATTTTAAAATGCTAAGGCTTTTTTCCCTGACATTCTTTTAGTGAGTCATAGGGTGTAGTATGATTGAGTGCAAAATTAGGATTAATCTAGTTCAGAACAGTTTTACAATGGCAACTTGTGAAATGGAAAATCTTTAATCATTTTGTGTTTTATAGCATAGTTTTAAAGGAAAAGTAAAATGCTTTGGTAACACATCTTTTTCTTGGCTTCCCAAAAAAACCCACAGGATAATCAATGTTGGACAAAAGCTTTCCCTACACTGCAAGAAATGTTTTTATGCAGTAACAGGGGAAATAGGCCTGAATTCAGAGAGCACATAATGTGGTTACAGTGTGCCATATATTGTGCAAACTGCTGAAGGAAAATATATCCTTTTGTCCATTAGCTAATTCATTCTACTGCATACAGTGCTAATGTAAACATAGGCGGATAAGGTAGACTGTGTAACTTTGGGGCTTTTTGTTTTTCTTACTTGCTGTGTTCCATCAGCAAGAGTGAGTGAATCAGGTAAGACGTCATGGAAACAGAGGAGGTTGTTCATTGCTTAAGGACATTGAAAAATACTCCAGAAAATATGATTTCAAAAACCCAAGGAGTAAAAAGGCAAGAGAGAAACACAGCAAGGGTCTAGGAGCCTGCAGCTCCAGAGGAATAGTCAAGAGGAGAAATCGCTGTGAAGGCCACAGAGCTGCAAGTCAGATTTCACCAATAAAATAGAAACCTCCTTGATTCTGGAGGAAACTTTAGAGCTTTCTGCAACTCATTAAATTACTGAGGGGAAAGGCATCAGGTCTGAAAGCAGGGATTGTCTTTGAGTAAGGATTCTCTTTAACAAAGAGAAATGGGCAGAAAATTACCTGTTTATAAGCTTTTTTCTATTTATCATGTGCCTTTACCTGGCTGCTTCCAGGCTTTCTATTTAAAAATAAATAAAAAGATACTTTATAGTGTTACTGACTTTGACGGGTTCACTGTAAGCAAAAGTTTTAAGCAGATCCACTTGAAAGGTCTTTTTTATGTATGTAAATATAAAGACAGTGTTTAGAAATAGATGATGTAAACTCATGTAACTTTCTTATACATCTGAAACCTTAATTATTCCTGGTTTACTGTTACACTGAGTATTCATGATGACATATGAACATAAGCAATCATATGAAATTAAAATATTTAAAACTTTCATTTTTAAATAAAATTTGGAAAATAGATTCTGTGTATGCTTGTTTTGCTCCGTCATTGGTTTTACTAACATCCTCATTTCTCTTGGAGCAAAATTTAATTAGGTAAATAACCACATTTTACATATGAGCTAAAATACACCTTTGGGTTAACGCCTCCTTCAATTTTACGTTTTCTTCTGTTCTCTTCTGTTAGCTTTTAAATTGTAGTTAATTTTTGGAAGTACTTCTGAGATTTTGGAAGCTGAACCTGTGCAATGAAAAAAATTAAGGAAGTCCTAAAGTTCTCTTTAGGACTCATAACAAATTTTTAAGAATCTACTCATTTTATTTATATGAGCGTAAAAGCCAGTCTTACTCACTCTTTCTCTTTGAGCATCCATGCTGCTCTGTAGTATGACCATCCCACAATAACTTTTTCTAGTTGTTTAACAGGGAGAAAGCACTGTTAATAAACTATCATTTTCTCATAAATATTTAACTAGTGTTCCATCTTTTTATCAGTTATCAATGACTGCAGGTTTAAGAAAATTAAGCTGATGCTGGTTCTTCTTATGGCAATAACTGAAGAGTCATTTGCTCCAAATATAAAATTGCAATCCACTAACATTTTCTGTGCACTTAGTCTGTCAGGGAATGAGCTCTGAAACCATGATTCCTGTTATCGTGGCTTGGCCACTGGAACAATGTAATTTTCATATTTCCACTTCTTTTATCCTCCCCCTCTCATGCTGCCATTCTTTTGGGGAAGATGCATGGCTAGTACTAAATGAAAAATCTATTCTAACTAATGAACTTAGTGAATCACAGAATTTAAACGGTTTTAGATGCTTTTACATGTTTTTTTTATTTCAGGTACAGATTAGGTATACCTGTTTTATTACATCAGAATTATGTTACTGAAACATAACATTGAATCATAAAAGAAAATGGGGGGGCTTTTATGTATCTCTCGATCAGCTATACTTCTGATATATCTGTGAGTAGGAAAGGAAACAAGAAAAATTAAAGGAGATAAAATAGGAAGAAAACAAAAGAAAGTTGTAAACTCATCATATTCTTTAGGGTTTGTATTTGTACCAACCTTTTTGCAATATGAGAATATGGGTACAGATGCAGAGCTTCCAAGACCTATGAAGCCTGTTCTACCATGGAGGGCTTTCTGTTTTACATGGCCACCTGTACTGGGCAACCGTCATATGTTTTACTTGAATTCTTTAGAGTTCAGATATCTTATGGCAGAAGACCAGATTATCCTGCTCTGGACGTTTAGTGAGTTTGGGGGTTTTGCTTTGGCTTTTAGTAAAGGACAAGTGATGTAAGAGGAAATGATATGACCAAAGAACATGAAACATGGTTCTCTGTTGATTGTCGGTATTGTTGGCATCTGCTGTAGAAGTGATTTGACTTACTGTACAGAGTACAACTATAAATACGCTATTCTCCTGTCACATCTATTACAGTTCAGCTGTCTGCGAAGATGAGGCTGAGTACAGCAGTGAGTACAAAGTACACATGTAGCTTTTCACTTGCTGCCTCACTACTTAACCTCTTTAAACGATCATCCAGAATTAAACACACAGAAATGAAATGGTTTTCAATCAAATTATCTGAAGATGCAATCTAAGCAGAAGACCACATCTAGCACAGACCCTCCAAAAAAACCCCAGCTAGCCCTCTGTAACAGTTTGAATCTGTTATACAAATTCTTTTTGTGCCTATGTTAATTTCAAGAGAGAGAAAGAGAGCAGAGCAGATGAACAGGAGGTGAAAAATGTTTCTGTTCTGGAGCCACTGAGCATACTGGGGAGAGTCATAGGATCATAGAATAGTTAGGGTTGGAAAGGACCTTAAGATCATCTAATTCCAACCCCCCTGCAATGGGCAGGGGCACCTCACACTAGACCATGTTGCCCAAGACTCTGTACAACCTGGCCTTGAACACTGCCAGAAATGGAGCATTCACAACTCTTTTGGGCAACCCATTCCAGTGCCTCACCACCCTCACAGCAAAGAACTTCTTCCTTATATCAAACCTAAACTTCCCCTGTTTAAGTTTTAACCTGTTACTCCTTGTCCTGTCACTACAGTCCCTAATGAAGAGTCCCTCCCTATCATCATTGTAGGCTCCAGGTGATGAAATGTGGCCAAAAAAAAGGATAGAGGAGTGTGGCAGTAAGGAACTGGGAGATAAAAGCTAAAGCAGAGATTGAAATACCACTAGGACTATCACACAATAGATCTGCAGCCAGCTGTTCATGCTCAGAGGGAAAAAATTCCTAGAAACCAGACAGAAGGACCTGCTGTGCATTGACACACTGGGCAGCTGGATACTTATTTGTAAGTCCTTTCATTTTTGTCCTGTCTTGCATAGTTATTGTCAGATTTCGGGTTTAGTTTATTCTTGTTCTTAGTTTCAAAGCTGTTTTGAACCTCCTTATACATAACAGTGTAATGAAATAGTCTAGGCAGATCTCCCTTAAAGCCTTGTATGTCTGAGGGTCCTGTATTTATATTCTAGAAGGTTCCTCTTGGAGTATTTTCCCCCATTTAACTATTTAAAACAATTACATTTTTATAGCTTTAATATGTGCAACAGTAACTTTCCAATGTTTGTTTCTATTTATACGTGAACACATGAAGTCCTCCTTTGGCTCACTGTTTTGTTCAGGTTTAGAAGCTGACATCCCTTTCTAGATACTCACTATAGCCCTATTCTTAGGAAGGGGCAAGGCTTACTGTCATATCCCTTACAAATTTAAAAGACACCTCAGACATAGCCAACTCAAAATGCTTTGGAAGGAAATACTAAAAAAAAACATTTCCAACAATTCTTGTCTCATGTCATATTAGAGCCTCTCTTTAACAGCAGTAGGAAGTCAGGAAAACTGGAAAAAATACCTCTTTTGAAAATAACGATTTTTCTATTGCATCATTATTCAAACTCACAAGTGACTGATATGCACAGGAACAAGGATGGGGAAGACTTTGACATTTGCCCTCAGTTCTTGGAAGTTCAGGATGTCTAGTAACTAATTACCTTTTATATTTTCTGACCATTAATAAAATTGCCCCACACTTTAATTGCTTCAGAATTTGGTTGGTTTGGGTTTTGCATTCAGTAATTCCAATTGATACATATTTGTATGTGATTTTAAGGGGGTTTTTTTGCATTTGGTAATTCTAGAAGGTATTTATTTTCCTGTGAATTTTACTTTTTTTCCAAAGTATGTGCCATTTTATCATGAATATAAATTGCTTTTACTGTACTACTTGACCTTCATGAACCTTTATCAAGATAGGTTTTAATAGAATCATAGAATAGAATCATAGAATAGTTAGGGTTGGAAAGGACCTCCAGATCATCTAGTCCCAACCCCCCTGCCATGGGCAGGGGCACCTCACATTAAACCATGTCACCCAGGACTCCATCTAACCTGGCCTTGAACACTGCCAGGGATGGAGCATTCACAGCTTCCTCGGGCAACCCCTAGTTTTTCATATGGCAAAATTTCTATTTCATATGGAGTTCTAATCCATACAACCAAATTTTAGCTATATTTAGCGTTTGCCATATAGAGCTGTTTAGCAACGATTATCTAACTTCATTATTAGCTATCTCTTGCAATGCAGTTTTGGGGATACAGGAGGCTTGGGGTATCTTTCTTGTTTTTCTGAGAAGGGGACGCCCCTGACTGACTACTTATAAGCCCCAAAGAGAAAAATACTACAAAAGAAGTCAAAAGCATGATTCCATTACTAGCCAAGATATTCTTTCAACTGCACAGATGATCTAAGAATCTATTTCCTGACTTCAGTATATAAGCCTCTATGGAAACATACAGTCTTTTGACAAATAGAGGAAATCTAACATTAAATTTTCAATTTATTAATTGCTGATCTCTTCTCACTGGTATCCAGTGACAGGATGTACAGGAGTAGTTCAAAGCTGCACCACAGGAGGTTCAGACTCAACATTAGGAAGCATTTATATAATGAGTAGTCCAACACCGGAACAGGCTTCTTAGACAGGTGGTCAATGCCTCAAGCATGTCAGTGTTTAAGAGGCATTCAGGCAGTGCCCTTAAGAACATGCTTTAACTTTTGGTCGGCCTGAATTGGTCAGGTAGTTGGACTAGGTGATCGCTGTAGGTCCTTCCAACTGACATTATTCTAAAATAAAGCTGAAATTTCTCATTATTATTAATGGTAGAATTCTTGTGTAGTAGTTTATTTCAAAGATAAAATCTGTTTTTCTGTAGAGGCTAGAATATTCTTCTTTTGCCCTAGATGCCCTTTGCTTAGAAAATCCTTAGCACACTCTTTAAACACATTATGAGCTTAAAAAATATCTAAGTTAGAGAAGTTGATACAGATACGACCAAATAGACTCTGTGTCTGTTTTAGATGAATTGGTTAAATTGGTACATGATTGTCACTGTTGTCTCCATGTTGTGTTGTCTTGTACTTTGAGGGATAAACGGATGTTCTTGAAATCTTGTAGGTATACACAGAATTTTTATAATATTCTTGATTTTTTTTAATGGCAAAATATTCGAACGACAATTTGCCTGTCTTTTTCATTATTTCTTTTATGGTTCAAGTTTGCAAGTACTCCTAGTTAGTCAAGTGCTGTTGTGAGTGGACTCTGACAATATGGAAAATAAATGTGTTTGCTTAGTTACCTTTCTAGGACTAAGTCATCACTCACTGACTTTCAAAACCCAATTGAAAAGGAGGTTGGCAAGTTCTGGTGAGGAATGGGACATCAACATTTTTGAACTGTGAAGAGAATTACTTGACTAAGAGAAAGACTTAGTTTTTTGTAGAAATGCAGTGAAACCACATAACTGAAGTCATTGTTCATTATACTGCTACATCCTAATGCTAGGTGGAATTTTAACATTGCAGCAGAAATCTTTCACAGATTTTTTGCTAAAGCTGATATGTCATTTACTCTAAGCCATGCTGTAATGAACATTTGCAGCCCAAACAAGCATTGGGTGTCCAGTATTTCATTTGTGTTCTGCAGTTTTAATCTCAGTGCATTTTGGTCCATTACTTGTAAGATGTCAGTTAAAAATTAAAAGAGGGCAATTCAAGAATGTTTCTTGGCTTTTCCAAAATTCATGATATTTTCTCCTTTCTCTTTCCATTCTTTGCATTTATATAGGAAGACAGCTGCCTTCAGATGATCCAGAACTCACTGACAGTTTCTCTTGCTTCAGTCCTACTTCATGAGAACTTCAGAAGATACTAGCTGAGGTATTTATTTGTTCTTTTCACTTTTAGGATTTCTACTTTGCAGTCATTAGATTGGTAGAAGAGCACATAAAAGGCACAATGAATTTAGACCAGGAAGAATAATCATGAAAGGAAAATAGCACAAAAGTTCTGTCAGTAAGGAGAGCTGCTGGCTCTAATCTTTTGGGTCTAATCTAGTCTCTTTCTGTAGCTGGACACTTTGTTAGTCAATTTTTCTATAAAAATAAAATAATTTAAAGTATGCCAAAAGGAAACATTAAAGTGCAGTTAAAGTGTTGCTTTTTGGGGAGGGGGGTCTTCTATTGAGTTTTATCTGATCCTCTGTATTTCTCCAAGAATGGATGAAAGATTTTGCAGGAAATCCCTGAACATGAATATCCAGTCATCTAAATAATGACTAAATAATAAAGCCTTCTAAACAGTGAAGCCTTCTAAACTATCTGGCATTTATAGGTTTCTTTCTCTAATACTTGAAGGGAATTTCAGTTAAAGAAAAGCTTTGGTGTTAATGCAATGTATAATGCTTTTGTCCCAGTTTATCTTTCATAAATCCACAAGATTCAATATAAAAGCTGTTTTAAGGATATTGACAAATATTTTATTCTGAAAAATATTTGTCACTTTTGTCGGATACCAGTGAGTTAATTCCTTTGCATAGAAAATGTTTTCTCCATTTGTATATGTAAACAGAGTCTGAGAAAGGATTAATGACCAAAGACTTCATAAAGGGAAAAAAATATCTTGTAAGCCTGTGATCAGCTGGATTTATGTCAGTGCTAAATTTATGATCTGCAGCTGCTAAATGTCTGATAGGAACTTCATCTTCTAATGCATGATAACCGTGCGAGCGCATAGCTAGAAAATGAAACATTGTGCTTTGAAAAATTAAATTGTCCAAACATATGGATGATGATTGCAGTGCTTCACATAGAGCAAAACTTTATTCTGTAAAGCTTACAAATGAAAGTTTTAATGCTTTTTAAATTGCAGCTGCCAACATAAATTCTAAGATGTCATAGGTTGAAAGAAAGTTGGTTGGTTAGTGGTTGTATATTCAGCCTAATGTAAGCAGTGCTGGGCTGGAATTCTTGTTTCTGCATTTGAGAACTCAAAGCTTAAATGACACTGAAAAAAAGATGTCTTAGAATTTCTATAATATTATCTTAAAATATGTAATATATACAACTTTTTTCTGTAGCTCTTGATATTTATATGTAAGTTTCTTAAGTACCAAGAATGGCTTAACCTTTTGGAAATGTTGGTAATTGTTAGTGTAGTTATTGTATAAAATTCATCTGTGTTATTATAATATATGCATTTCCTTTTTTTAAAGAGACTTTATGTACCAGCCAGTATAGATTACAGTTAAAATAATGTTAGTATTAAAAAATTAAAAAAAAAAATTACTATTACAATTTAGTTGAATGTTACATGTGGGTTTGGAAAAGAAGTCTTTTTAGTTTCTAACTTTGCATTTTGTGCTGTTAGCAGCTAATTATATTACATGCAGATTCTATGAAGTGCTGCATATTCTGAGATTTTAATAAAGCAGTTGGCGTTACGTGACAGGTTGGGCCAGTTTAGTATTCATTATGGATTGGTTATGTCTTACAGTGGGGCAGTTCATTTCTGGAGTCAGTACACAACCATTTTAGCAGTAGAATTAGCCACTTATGTCACAGATTATAATTAGCTGTGTCTGTACGCCAAAGCAACAGGATGGAATGCAAAACACAGCCAAACATGTGAACGAATTTTCTTCCAGTGATATTTGCCCAGGCCCAAAATATCTCCCACTCCAGATTTGAAAGTAGTGGAAAAGTTAGACAATTCTCTCTTGGGAAGAGACTGATTGTAGCTTATTCAGAAGTCCACATTATTTCAGATCTCTAAGGTAAGTAACAACTTTTTTTTAAATTTGTTTTTATATCTGTATTAAAATATTATTAAGTTAATAATTGATCTGGGGTTTTATTTGTACTTATTACATCAATGTATTGAGCTTCTAACCCTTCTGGTTTTCTGTGCAACATTTCAGGGTGATTCTGTCCTCATTTAAGGATCATATTGATACTCGTGATTTATTTTAGGACAAATTCAAGGGTTAATTTTTATATTCAAGTATTATTTTAGATTCTGATAGTTTAATTATACTTGTTTTTGCAATTAAATGCAGTATTAAGTTGCACAGTTTAAACTTGTGTAATATTAAGAAGATATTAGTAATTTTAAAATCTTTTACAATATCGTATTACTATACTTACATAAATATGTAGTTTGCAATAATGAATCCCTGATGTTTGTGGCTCTGAATTTTTCTCAGTTTATTTGATCACATAGTAAAAGTCGAATTTAGTCAAGAATGGATCTGTTCTTCTGATGAGCATTCCTTTTTGGTTTGACAGTGTAATAATAACCTTCCATCTGAGGAACTGTTACCAAAATCAGTTCTAAGTTCTGTGAAACATACTTGAATTAATGTTGAGCATTGAACTATGCATATAGAGAACTCCTTTTACATATTTGTAATCTCCTTAAATTCAAATACATTTTCACATGATTAATTTCCCTGACTGAAAGAAAACTAGGTATCAGTTGGTTACTGACTCATTATGATTTACTGGATGATACTTGGTGTGTCTTCACCAACAGGTGGTTGCACTGCATATTTAACCATGCATCAGAATAAGTGCATAAGTTCCTAAAACAAGCTGTTGCCAAAGCGTAGGAATGTGATTTGACTAGTGATTTGACACCAGTCATCTAGGCTGATTTATAGAGATTTGGGTGGTTTCACCATATCTGTCTTAAACCTCCTCTTAATTGAGGATTAATAGTGTCCTAGAAATGTCTGCCTCTCTCCATTGTCTGTGGAGGGGGCCTAGTTAAGTATGGTTGATGTTACCTGTGTTTAGTGAGATGAATTCTGTCCTGCATAGCCACATCCAAATGAGTAATGCACGAGTGAACTGTAGTAACTTTGTGCCATAGAGTTCTGAAATTTTGCAGTCAGTTAAGATTTTGGAATTTTTACTGAAGATGTGTAGCCACAACTGGTACCACTTTGGCTGAAATGAATGCCTGTTCTAAACAAATGTGACATTTACATATTAGATACATACTTCCTCTCCATTACATAATGAAGATCCAGTGGTCCTAGAATACCATCAAAGGGTAAGAAACACTACATGGAGTTAAATTAAAAATAAAAGGACCTAAATTAAGCCCAGCATTAAAGGGAGCCATTTAAAATCGCTTTCTAAACATTTACAGTTTTGCTAATAACATGCAGTTTTTTTCTGGTTGAAAACTCAGTGGTTAAAAGCAGGTTATATTTTAGTTTTTATTCATAATCATAAGGTTTTAGTAGGTTTGTAATTACACAGATGTGTGACTATAGTTAGCGTTGAGAATGCTCAAGCGAGAACATTGTGTTTTAAGCTAAGGGAGAAGAGCTTTGTAGGAAGAATTGAAAGAAAGAAATGGATGTAGTGTTATCTTACAAACCCAAGCCCCTGTCAATAGGCACAGAAAAGTTGTGTGTCCTTTTGCTTGAATAGAATGTGAAAAGTAATGCCTATTACATGAGATACAAAACCCAGGTCCTGATAGTTTTTAATTATCTTCATGATCTGGGATTAAGTAAACTGGATTTCCTGTGGTCTTACTTCTCAGAGTTGCTTGTCTTAGATGTTTAATGAGCAGTGACTGAAGGTTTTCCATAACAGAGACATTTACAAGGTCTTTCTCACATACACAGTTTCTGATATCTAATAAGGTCTTTCTGCCTATAGCAGTCTTTCAGTGGAGACAAATGGGGCTGCTTCTTCTCTCTGTCTCATTTTCAGAAAGTTTGTAGGAATATAGTATTTCTGAGATCTCTACTTGTCTGCTGAATTTGGTTGAAATTGGCCAAGAAACTCAAAAGCTGTTGTAGGAGGGAGGGAAATGAATGGGAGACAGACAATTTGCACATAGAGTGCCATGGCTCTTTTATTTATTAAACCAAGCTAAAAGCGTCATGGCAGTTTGGATAACAGGTTAATTCAATATCCTGGTCAAATTTTCAGCTTGGTAATGATATTCTCACTATTTAATTCAGCTGTAAGTTTGGCTACCTGGGCCAGTCTTCTCATTAGACCTTTCTGTATATCTGCCAAAAGCTGTTAAACAGCTGCTACATTTCATGCCACGGCTGGTTATGTTTCTGCGATGGATGAATCATAGAATCACAGAATCATAGAATAGTTAGGGTTGGAAAGGACCTGAAGATCATCTAGTTTCAACCCCCCTGCCGTGGGCAGGGACACCTCACACTAAACCATGCCACCCAAGGCTTTGTCCAGCCTGGCCCCGAACACTTCCAGGGATGGAACATTCGCAACCTCCCTGGGCAACCCCTTCCAGTGCCTCACCACCCTTACAGGAAGAATTTCTTCCTTATATCCAATCTAAACTTCCCCTGTTCAAGTTTTAATCCGTTACCACTTGTCCTGTCACTACAGTCCTGAATGAATAGTCCATCCCCAGCATCCCTATAGCCCCCCTTCAGATACTGGAAGGCTGCTATGAGGTCTCCGCGCAGCCTTCTCTTCTCCAGGCTGAACAGCCCCAACTTTCTCAGCCTGTCTTCATACAGGAGGTGCTCCAGTCCCCTGATCATCCTCGTGGCCCTCCTCTGCACTTGTTCCAGCAGTTCCATGTCCTTTTTATGCTGAGTACACCAAGTGAGATCTCACGAGAGCAGAGTAGAGGGGCAGGATCACCTCCTTCAACCTGCTGGTCACTCTCCTTTTGATGCAGCCCAGGATATGGTTGGCTTTCTGGGCTGCGAGCGCACACTGAAGCCGGCTGATGTTCATTTTCAATGAAGTACTTCTGTAAAGTAATATGAATAGGAATATAAACTAAAGTACATAAATAATTTTAAAAATTGCTATGGTATGTGCTAAGTGTTGGTTGTTACTGGTATTAGCCATAGTCACATGTTTTTTAGAGATATATAGTATATCTGTTTATTTGTGTGCTTGCATGCGTATATCCTGAAGGTTATTCTGTATGAATCATATATTTTAAATAATGGGATAGAATCATCGAATAATTTCGGTTAGAAGGGACCTTCAAAAGTCATCTAGTCCAACCCTCCTGCAATGATCAGGGACATCTTCAACTTGTTTGCCTGTGTGAAAGTTTTCATAATAGGGATAAGAAGGAGGAGGAAAAGGCTGGCTGGGTTTTGGCTGCGTGTCAAAAAGGAGAGCATGGTGGACACTCACAAAAGTCAGCGTGGATGAGGCAGACAAGGCTGCATATATTCTGCTTTTACAGAAAGACATATTTGATGGCTAAGGAAGTGAAAGTTTACCCAGAGGACAGCCAGTGCAAAGTTTTGTGTAACGTGGATGGATGTAGTGGAGAGTTCTATGGAGATGTAGCAAAACTTTCTGTGGGATGAGGCAGCAAAACCAGGATAGGAGGTGGTAGTCCTATGCTGCCTGTGCTACTTTTTAGGCTATTTTTCTAGTTTCAAATGCTCAAACTTGTCTACTTTTTCAGTCCTACTCTTTGATGTAATAAAAGATACTTCTTTTAGCCACAAAACTATATTGTATTATATTTCCTGTAATATTCTACTTCTAGTTTTGTGTCATTATGATAGGTATTTTCCATTTAATGAAAATACACAGGAAGGCATCTGGAAACTTACCTTGCTTAAACACAGAACAGTATTATGAAATAGTGGATTTCATCCTGCATGATTTCATGAGTCATTTAATAATTGCGTTGAATGCACATTTGAAGATAATGCTTTCAAACAGAAATGCAGGTTTTATATTCATGAAGTTGTAGAAGACTATTAATGTATCGTTATAATGGAGAAGAAACTGCATATAAGCTATATTTGATAAAACCACTCTGTGTTTATCTATCTGTGTACCCCACAATCTTTTTCAGTTGTCTATTTCATTGAAATTCTGTTGCTAAAAGATTTCATGATCTGTGAAAGTACTCATTTTTTATGTTTAGATTCATATATTTTATTAATTTTTTTTAGCTAAACATTTATTGAACTGATAGTGTTGTGATTCAAACTTGGTGATTTGTTTTAACTGATTTTAGTCACGTTTATAGAAGACAAAGCCATATTCCCTTTGCCGTATTGAAAACATCTAACATGCTATTTAAATTAAGAACATTAAAATTACCATCTTCCTGTATCAGAAATCCCTGGTACACAGTAATGTCTGCCTTAAGTCAGAAAAAAAAATTAAAACTAGCATTTAAAAGTTGTCTAGAAATCAGAGCTTTGATTAGGATTGCTGTAAAGCATGTAAATATCTAGAATGCTCCATCCCTGGCAGTGTTCAAACCCAGGGCAACATAGTCCAATTGGAGGCATCCCTGCCCATGGCAGAGGGGTTGGAACTAGATGATGTTAAGGTCTTTTCTAACCTATAATATCCTATAATTCTGTGAATGTGAAATAATGCAAACAGATGCAGCAGAAAGCAAAATTATTCTTTCTTCCTTTGCTTTATCAGAAGATTACGCCTTCTGCTACCTTACCCTTCTCTTTGTGACTTTCTTCAGCATTTCCTGGACATATTTCTCCCCATATCTCACAAACTCCACTTGTGTGTCTCATGTTCATTTCCTGAGTGTACCCTCTACTTAATCTCTTTCTCTTATCCGTGAGTGTCTACTCAAAATATTTATTTTACTGCAGCTCTTTCTTTTCATGCTTATATGAGAAGTCACCACCACTGTTGTAGGTTTAGTGAAGTATTGATTGTAGGGACAATTATGAGAGGGTGTTAATCAAAATATGAATGCTGCCTGCCTGTGACTCGCAATGGAGCCGAACTTATGTATCTGCCGAACATATCAGATGACAATGTTACTAAGTGTATGTGGGACCTCTCATTTATGCTGTTGTGGAACCCACTTTTCCAAGTACAGGCTTTGCTAGTCTGTAAAGTTGGTTTCAGGATCCCTAAGCAGTGAAGTAGGTTGTTTTTTGAAATAGGAGTCTAGTCCAGCCTACAGTGCAGGTAGTTAAGCAATCTCAGCATGCACAAAAACAGAAAAAAATTTTCTTAACTGTGTCCTAGAACAAGTGCTTCAGCATGAGCTGCAGTTTCCTTTGGACCTACAAGGAACAGTTTAGAGAATTGGCCTTAATGCCTTTAATTCTGTTTTCACATTTTGTGCATTATTTATGTTCAAAATTGCTAATAATGCTGCAGTGGATGCATAGGTGGCAAATAGTATTCTTATATTGTTATTAGAATTTCCTGTTATAATATTCCTTTTTCTCTCTATGTTCTGGGTTGGTTCTCTGCTAACATGTCAGACTATGAAGACTTGATTGACATGTCAGGCACTATTGCCTAAAATTAATGAGCAGACAATGTCCAATTTGAGTTTAAAATGCAAGTTATACTTGTGCTCTATGAATGTCTTTTCTTAAGTATGCCCAAAGAGTAACTTTAGAAATTACAGGGATACTTCCTTTAGAAGGCATTGTGCTTGTTTGATCCAGATAGGAATTACCTTCCAGTCACCCAAATTAGGATCTTTAAAATGAAGAAATATGCCAAAAATAAGTATTACTTTTCAGATTACAGTACTTGATTTACATCAGTAAGTCAATTTTAATTGAAAATTAAGAATTTTAATAGTAACTGCATATTTAAATTTCAGATTAAATATTTTATATTAAATATATACTTTCAGGCACAAGGATGATACATACTATGTTGAATGAGAGATTTCGCCCTTTGTTTAATTTGAAATGCCTACATACTTAACACGTACTCCTGGGTTTTGTTTATCCTTCATTTGTTTCTGCAGTTAATTGTAAGATCAGCTACCTCTTTCCTGTTGGTTTTAATGCAAGTGGTATACTGATCAATACCAGTATTTGTACATTTTGCCATGTTCTTCATCTTCAGTGTTTCTTGCATTGCATTATTGCCTTGTCACGGTTGCTGAAGAATCTTAAGAGTCGGTTGCTCCCTAAACAGTTGAAGTCAACATCACCAAAAAAGGCTTCTGTAGTACATGTCTTTCGATGATTTCCTTATGTGTCTAATACCCATTTAAATTAATCTGCTTTTCCCCTGTGTAAGTAAAAATGAGTAATAAAGCTATTATAGCCAGGACTGAAATGCAACAGAAGCACATCAGTTTGTGTGCATTGACATTTAAAATTCATCAGAAAAAAGCAGGGATTTAAAATATATAATGAGACACAATATAGATAGGAAAGCATTTTGCTTCCCTTGCTATTGAAAAGGAAAGTGAACTTTGAATTTTTAGTTTAGTTTCATGTGACTTTTCAAAAAAAGTACAGTTGTGAATTTCTAGATTCAAGGTTGAATTACTCTTCTTTCATAGTTTTTAAAACATCTGTGATAGATCACTTGAATTAGAGAGGGAAGACATGAGGCTTAATTTTCGTCTCTACTCTCTGTATCTAGTTGAATTCCTTGTTTCTTTGGTGTATTTTCACTTCACTATTCAAAGAAAACTTCACAGGATAGCAGTATAACTCCATTTACTATGTGAAATAGTTTAATATGCTAAATAAACAGCTTTTCTCAAGGTCATGTCATGGTTCAACCTTGGTTGGCAGCTAAGTCCCACACAGCTGCGCTCTCACTCCCCCTTGGTGGGCTGGGGGAGAGAATCAGAAGAGTAAAGGTGGAAAAACTCATGGGTTGAGATGAAGAGAAAAAGGTTTAATAAGTAAAGCAAAGCAAGAAATTAACTTACTGCTTCCCACAGCGGGCAGGTGTTTGGCCATCCCCAAGAAAGTGGGGCTCCCTCACACATAAATGGTTACTCAAGAAAACAAACATCATCAACCAAAACATCATCCCCCTTCCTCCTTCTTCCTCCCTACCTTTATATGCTGAGCATGATGCCATATGGCATGGAATATCCCTTGGGTCAGTTGGGTTCAGATGTCCCAGCTGTGTCCCCTCCCTACAACACCCCCAGACTACTGCTGATGGGTGAGGGTGTGGAGCAGAAAAGGCCTTGGCTCTGTGTAAGCGCTGCTCAATGGTAACTAAAACATCCCTGTGTTATCAACACTGTTTCCAGCACAAATCCAAAACACACTCCCATACCAGCTACTATAAAAGAAAATTAACTCTAGCCCAGCCAAAACCAGCACAGTCCTCAACCAGCATAGGAAAGCACCACAGAAAGGAGTTCACTGCTTTATAATTGTGCTGAAGGCTATGGTATGAACTGTAAGTATACCTCTGAAGAGATAACAGCATGTTACCTAGAAGTAGCACTTTCATAAAAGCAGTAGCAAGAACAGGAAAAAGAGAAAAGGTTATGCTAATGCATATGTTTTTATTATTTTTGCTCTCACAGAGGGTATGTCTTCCCAGCACTAAAGACATGAAATACTTCTCCTGAGAACAACACTGAGCACAGTGTAAAAAGACTTTTGCTAAAAGCTCAGACCAAGTAGGACTTTACTACCAACCAGTATTTCTACAAGATACATTTTGTCCTTGCTAGTAATCATCGTATGATAGAAAAGATCTATATCACACATATAGAAAATAAAACTATATCTTTTTGTTTGGTTTGGGTTTTGGTTGGGTTTTTTGTTTTTGTTTTTGTTTTGAGGGGGGTTTGTTTTTGTTGTTGTTTGTGGGTTTTTTTAAGTAAATAGAAACAAATGTAATTGTTGGGGGGTTAAGTACTTTTCAAAACTGTAAAATTACTTGTTTTCTTGTAGACATCCACATAAGGTTATGATAGCAGAGATTCTTTCATTATTTGTCCCCATCAGAGGGATTGCTTTCATTTCCTTCACATGTATAAAGAACTTCAAACCTTTCAGTATTTTCAACCCCAATGAAGATTACTTCCTGCATTCCTCCCCCCAAGTTAGCTTTGCAATTCTTGCACATCTATCACACTTCCCTTAAGGTTATAAATAACCAAAGAAAGCATTACAAATGACAAAAAAGGTTTTAAGAAGTTTATTCCTAGCGGTGTTTTGAGATTCCTAGTGTTGTCTCCAGTGAAAGAAAAAGCCACAAAACCAATTCTTATCTGCATTTAATGGTCCTTAAGAATTAAATTTTGGACGCAGAAACCTAATCTTCATGGAAACTCAAAGCAATGAAGTATCAGATCCTGTCTGCAAAGCTTAACTTCACTGTGTGTTGAAGTTAAAAAGAAAAAGGTAATTAAGAGCAGCAATTTAAATGGTAGTACAAACAGCATGGAATCTATCCATTTTGTCAAATAGACTTCTTTTAAAGTCCATGATACTCAGAGACATAACAAACCACTCTAAAGTAGCCAGAATTCTATTTAATCACCCAGGTTAAGAGTATAAAAGTTTGAATATGATGACCAAAGGGGAGTTTTTAGATGTTCTTTCCAAATAGGAGTATGATAAATAAATACTCTTAAGATAAATTAAAACCTGCATACCTTGTAGTACAAAAGAACTGTATTAAGACTATTCTTTTAACTGTTAACCTGCCAGGTAGTTTGTGTGTTAAACGGATGATCAGACTCTAAAAAAGAGTGATTAGAGAAGTGAAGAATATATAAGTAGTATGTAAAATTAATTTTTTGTGTTTCTGCTAATTGTGGAGGAAACTGGATCGCTCTATGTGCTAGAGCCTGATTTTATGGGTACTCATCAAAGGATCTATTTCAGAATAAAAAGACTATAGGAAAAGTTTATCTGTAGAAGACATGTAGATAAAATAGTAGTATTCAAAATCAGAAGATATTCACTGAAAACCTCTGAAAGAAATTAGGAAAAAGATTATTGAACTACTAATAGAGATAAAAGGTCAGCTCTAAAGACTGCAGAAGCCTGTATTAATTTAGATTGGAAGGAGGCTCAGGAAATCATCTAGTCTGTCCTCCTCCTGTACTTTGATTTGAGAGTCTGTAGCAGACTCTTAGCAGAACACCACTTGTCCTTTGAGCTTTCATAACCTCCTGAATGTCTCCTTTTCTGTTTCAGAGCAAAATTGTATGCATTTGATTCAGCCCTTTGCACACAGCACAACCTTCTTCCTCCTTACCTTCCCAGCCTTTCTTTACTGAGTGCTTTTATCCATCCACTGCAGCATTTCAGTCATGCAGGCTATCCAGTGTATTTCTGTAATTCCAGTGGGATCATTGCTGTGCAGCTGTGCATGGACTTCTAATTGCTCATTTGGTTCTCATTCTGTCTTCATTCATGTATACGGGCACTGGAGATAGATAGGCCAAGAGTCACACTCCAGTATAAGGAAAGGGAAAGAGCCATCTCCATTATGCTGTCCTCTGGATGCTTTGCTGCCCCTCATGTGTTCATTTTTCTTAAGGCTATAGCAACTGTTTCCTTATGTACCTAGTTTAAAGCTTTCCTCACCAAGTTAGCAAAAGTTACCTGATCTAATGGGAAGTGTCTCTGCCCATGATAGGGGGTCCTTTCCAACCCCCATTCTGATTCTATGCCATTTTCTGGAGGATGACTCTGAAGGAATGTCCCAAATGGAAAAAAACTGCAACAAAAAAAGACATTAGAAGATATTTTGGGACAAAGCAATAAAATTATTAATAATTATTCTGTCACCATGGTATTCACTCATGTTCAGAAGGAATAATGTTCTTTGTATGCCTTTCTGGTAAAAGAAACAAGATAGCGTCAAACACAGATTCATCTTAATTTTCTGCCCCAAGAGCTTCCAATATATTTAGGTATTGCTAACTGCATGATTCTAGCATTGCTTCAGCAATATATTCCCACTGTACAGCCTACCAGGACCTGGAGTATGGAGTAGAATAGTGATGAGAAGCACACATTAATCTTCAAATATTATGCAATTCCTGATAATTTTTGTATGCAAACATGGAGAATTTCAGCATTGTCAGAGCGGGTAGAGTACCCCTAGGCAGATTATCCGTATCTTGATATTTTGGATAAATAAAAGAACAACAATGTCAATTTAAGCCAAAATGTGACCTTTGTTCTGTTTATAAATGTAATAAGCATTATAAAGGGATTTTAAAGGAAGAGTCTCTTATGAATAAGTAAGATGTAGGGTAGGCAAACCGACAAAAAAGAAATACTTTTAAGTAGAAAATTAGGGTACTGTTCATTTGAACAGAGGGGATTTTTGGATTTTTTGAGTAAGTTGCATATGTGCTAACAGAGGTTAATCCTCAGCAAGCAACACGACAGCTTGCATCTGTATAACTAATTGTCATCCCTAGCAAACAGAGTGCCCTTTTGGGAGCCTTCCTCTGTGCTGTTCTCAGAACGTCATGTGGCTTTGTCCATGCCAGGCAGTGTAGGCAAGTTATTCCAGAATGCATGTTGTCAGTGAAACAGCATGGATGTTCACAGCACATGCCTTGACCCTGCTTAGTTTACTGTTCTACTTGTAAGGTACGAAAATCCTTACCATAAAAAATGACCTTAGCATAAAAAGGCACAATTTTCCCTGCAGTGGGTATGGGTGTGGAAATGAGAAATGAGAACTGAGATCTTGTCTCCTGCAAGAATATATACTCTCAGTGAGATGTTTTCCTATACCTCTGCTGTTTTTTGTAAGGGAGATGAATTTTAAAGCAGAGAGAACAAAAGCCGAACAGGAAGAGGAAAGAAGTAGGTAGATTCAGGGTGTCTGTCCTCAAGAGGAATAGGAACTGAGCCTGGTCAGCCAGGAGTGTTGTATGTGGGAGAAAAGCTAGCAACAGATGTGAGAAAAAGTCTGGAATTGCCAATATGTGTGAAGGTTAAAGGAACAGGAGAGGAAACGTTTTAAGATAAAAATGAAAGCATGCCTTAGCTGGGCAAGTATGTTGAGGAGTCAGAAAACTGTAGTGGAGACAAGATGAAAAGGAAGACTGAGATTGTGTAAGGGGTAAAATATGTTAAAACTTTAAGAAAGCAGGGAAGGAGAAAGGTTTAACAAAACCTGGGAGAAATGCAGCTGATAGGAAAGGAGACAGGTATGGCTAGAGTAAGTGGGAAATTGAGACTTTACTGCATGGAGAAGGGGAAAACAAAGAAGGATAGTTCTACATGGGAAGAGGCAATCCAGTTTCTGGGACAGATGGACAGAAATAAGACTTTTCTGCCCTCTGTTCAGAAGGGAATCTTCGTATTATAACTGCCCTGCTGTAAAAAAAAGCTAGAAAAATGTAGGAAATGCACTGCTACAGTATCTTGTTCTCTCCTAGTGCTAGAGAGCTGTCCTAGTCTATAGAGAGCACTAACATGCACTGCTGCAACCAGTTGCACCAAGATCTGTACGTTAGATCTAAAGTTGAAGAATCTGCAGGTTAGTCTGAAGTGAACAGTATGTCATAGTTTCTCTGTTTTGTTCTTTTGTTTGTTTTTTTCTAGGAAGTTACATAAAACAGAAATTGAAGTTGAAAGACTTCAGAGCATTCTAATAGCAGCAACGTTAAAAAAATATCTAAATTAAGAGCTAGAGCTGTACTGCTAATTTAAACATGCATATGGAACAGTCCAGCAGGAATAGAGGGGCTAGCATCCACACTATTAAACTCCCTTATTCTGTAAAACAAGAGAAGCCACAACCATACTATCACTTAGTAATTATAACAAAGCAGTGACAATTTTAAATGTCGGTTTTGAATATTTAGGAAACCCAGACTTCCAGCCAGTGAACATGTTATATTGGTTGGCAGACTGGCAAAGAAAAGAACTGTCTAGTTTTCTCTGTAGATTTGTAATTACATTATCTATTTTTGAATGTCAGTTCTCTTAGGAGAGATGAGGCCTGACTTGTGAACTGATTTGTGTTCTTTGCTTAGAATATCTTATAATTTGTAGTTTGGAAACTGCTAGCACTTAGTCTACAACATTCCCATTTGCTTCAGTGTTAGTCTTCTGGGGCTTAGTGTGTTTTGTTAGAGAAAAAATACTGGAATTTTTTCTTCTATACTTAAATGCCTGAAGAGCTGACTTGTAAGAAATTGCATTCACTCATTTAGTTAACAGTTCACTGTCAACAACTGTGGAACTACGAAAGTAATAGATCTAAGAGGTTAGAAGAGAACAGTTTGAACACCAGAATTAGAAATATTAATGTGTGAAGAAGATCAATAAATATAAAAGGATCACTAATTTTTATGTAATACTTTTAACAGTTTATGAGACTTTGCAATAATACAACTGTATCCTAAGAAGTAGCTTTATATCCCAGAGAAGCATGTTCCAGTTTTCAGTTCATACTGAATTATTTCTCCTTTTTTTCTTTGATGCCATGAACCATTTTAACCAGTTATTAAAAATATTTTCCTTGAATTTTTATCCCTGTAATTATTAAAAATTAAGAATATTTTCAAAGATATTGGTAAGTACTGAAATTAATCAACTTTCTATATCAAGTTGTGTTGACAGCTGTTTGTACTGTTAGTAATCTGCATTATTGAGTGGCTTGGGTAGATAAATATACAGCAAGATGTTGCCAAATCTTGGTTAAACTAAATATGTAGGTTTAGTTGTCAAGTTTAACTTCTAATTTCAACTGGTTTTGTGTTATCTGATTTAATTCTTTTTTTCTTTTTTAGTAACAAATTTGAATTGGATGTCTGGGATAGATCACATATCATAAAAACATAATTTATCTGCTGAAGACAGGACCTATCATAGTCTTGTCTGGTAACTAAAGCAGTCATTGGATTTTACATATCTGAAATTATGCAGAATTCTGTAATTTGATATTTATTCAGAATGTTATTATTTGCGAACGATTGTAAGAATTCAACGCCAGACTTTTTCAGTAAATTAGTGTAATAAGAGTTGAATAGAAAGGCCTTGTCCGTATCCAATGTAACGTGATGTCTATTCTGAATAAGGAAAGCATTTAGCTGCCACTGAATAAAAGAGATGAAATCCTAGTGAGCAAAATTAACCTGTGGTAGATTATAATAAAAGTTATGTAAATTTGTCAGCAATTTTCCTTGTGTTTCTGTTCTTGGAGTGTCAGGTTATACCTAGGCTGTGTTGTAAAGCTATATTACTCCCAAAGAATGACAAACTGAAGGGAAACCTTCCACTTTCACCTGAAGAAAAACACCTTAATACCTGGAAGGATCAAATGATCAGAATAAGAGAGGATGTGTTATTCATCTCTCAGTGTAATTTATAATCCTGTAAAGACTATAATTTATAATTTATAAATCCTCAGGTCATCCCTGTGTGCTTAATTTTGCTTTGTCCTTTATAGTGAGAAAACCTTTTACACAGTAGACTAAATGTACACTATTCTTCTTTTCCATAAAGACAGAATTTTTATTAAATTTTAAGGAGAAGAGGAAGGGTAATTCTGCTAACCCTTCCCCAAGGACAAGATAGCTCTCTCATTCCTTGCCTAAAATTGTTCCTTTCTTCCACCTATTCCGAGACTGATTCTGCGAAGCTTATCATTTAAAGTCTTGTCGATGTAATCAGAGGCAGTTAAACAGTTCATCTTAGCAAATTCATTAGGAGCTGAGAATGTTTTTGAACTGGAGGAAAGCAATAATAGGAATGTCATCTTCATTTCTGTTAAGAAATGGAGTCAGGCACCTGGCTCTTTGGAAAGATTAGAGTTTTTTAAACTTCATGTTGAGAGAAAGCTGAATGGTACAGAGGAGCACATTTGGAAAGATATGAAGAAGGAAGTCATGAAAAGCATACATCCCCAGCTGCAGGATAAAAAGAACCTGGCAGTAGGATATGATGAACAAATACAGTCTCACTTTAAATTAGAGGGTAGAAGACTGGAAATAGAAGAAAGTTATACTTGTTTGTATAGCTTCAGATTCCAACAGGAAAATTAAAATGCTTTGCTTTAAGGAGCTAAGAAACTAAATTAACTCGAATAGTCACGTTGAAAACATGACAAAGAAAACAATGAGTAACTCCAAGTTAAAAATGTTTGGGAAAGACAGACTAGGACATGCAAGCGATGCCATGTGTTAACAGAAGTTTACTGTAAAGACAGATTGATAAAGCAGTTGTATCAAAGACTCGGCAGTTTATCAACATGCTAATGGACTGATATATGCAATCTAAGCAGAACAATATTATTAACCATATAAATATGATGGGTAATATTAAAGACTATATTGCCAATGACCTGACCAGGGTGATTACAATGACTGTGGCTTGCTGTAGTGGATTAGAAACAATGTAAGAGGAAACTCTATTTTTTCTTTTACCCTTGTAGTATAAATGTCATAATTAGGTCCAACATTCAGACCGCGGTTTTAGATCCCACAAATGACTGGGTTTGGGAACAGTTCCTCAGGAGGCAGAGTAATTTCCTGACTGAATTCTGAGCAGTGCACAAGGTCACTTTCCTGTTGTTGTCAAGGAGTGTATTGTAAAATCAGCCATGTTGATGTTAGAGTAAACAAGAGCTGAAGAATCTTAGTCATTGTTCTGAAGTTAAAGAAAGGCACTATGTAAAAAGGAAGCAGCCTCTGAAAAGGAAATTACCTTTTTCATGTGACCATATAAAAACATGTGCTTAGGGTAAATACATATTTAAATGACATTGCTAAATTAGTATAGCTGAAAAGGACAAGAAAAGTTGTTAGAAGAAGGAAGGTGTTAATAGAAACATGTTACTTGTATCAAATGGGGTAGAAAGGATCCAAACTCCTTTAATTAAAGGCTAAGTGTAACACAACAGTAGAAGAGTCCAAGCAGTATTTAAGAACTTTACAAATAAAATAAAAGTAGATTGAATGTGAGGCTGCCACAGAGACTGTAGACAATCAGATTTTAGCAGGACTATTCAGAGATGCTAAAGCTATTGAAGAAAATGAAGTTCTGACAATGTATGGTTGCACCTTTTTTCCCAACAAGTAGCCAGTTCTGATGTCAAAGTTAACCCTGCTTTGAGCAGGAAGTAGGACTAGATGATCTCCAGAAGTCCCTTTCAGCTTTCAGGTTTTGTGATTCTGTGGTTCTGTTCTGAGAAAACTATTATATGATGAATCAAAGACTAGCTCTCATGACCTCATGAACAATTGCACACAGTAACACAGGTATTCCATCATTCCATAACAATCTCCTGTGTTCTGTCATGCTGTAGAGGACAAGAAAGCAGACTAAGCAGTCTCCTTCTACTTTCCTTGCATTAGTTGAAAGCCTTAACTGAGAATTTAAATTTCTCGTAATTAAAGTAATTTAGCTTATACCTAGCTTAATTATAAACATTTTGTTAAATGCATGATTAAAGAAAAAGAGGGAACTATTGGAATGAATCAATTCTGGCTTCTGCTTCACAGTAGATCTAAGTCCAGGGAAGAGAGGGAGAGAGAAACCTCACAGCCAGAAGAGCCTCCAATAATTTATGTTCTTATATTGACTGCACTACATTATGTATCTTTTGTTTTCCTGGTGGACTTGCAGTCCTTCAAGGAAAAAATAGATTATCTTGAACAGCAACTACTATGGGGAAAAAATGTATTGGACTTCAGAGGGCAAAATGTATTTCACAATTAGGTTCATTAAAGGAGACTGTTACCTATCACAGTTTTATCATCTCCTCAAAGTAATAAAACTTTTTTGAGATGTCTTTTTTGAGATACCTTTTCTCAAAGGGGTTGAAGAATAAAAAAAAAACATTACTAAGAAAAGATTAATTACCTGTTCTAGATTTAACTTTTCAAAATGTCTTCGTAGTAATCCCTAGTGAGAAACACTGAATTAAATCCAACAGGACAAGACAGTTTTTTCCACATTGATACTATGAAAGTTCATTGTACAGGGAACAATAAGTAAGGATATACGTAAGTGACCTTGACACCATTATTTAATCTCAGGCTTTCATTGTTGGGAGAAAACAATGTCTGTCCAGACTGCTCTTTTCTCTCTCCTGGAAGACTGTTTCCTGAAATCTGTAATAGTAATGAGAACTCCATGAGGTCTAGCCAATAGCTTTGTGGATGAGACACTCATTTAGATGTGGGTGTCACATCCACATCATCATCCAATCACTTCTACATCAGTTCTTCTAATTTCTTTGTATTCTTGAAAAGGTTTTTGTTGTCTGCCAAGTCAGAGTCACGTATATGTTGGAAATCTCCAGAAATTAAATAATCGTGAGGTTTTAATTTTGGGTTTTTTTTTCCATATAACAGTACTTGATGTTGCTCGAGGAAATTTAACTGAGATGGTGACTGAGTTTCAAAGAGAGAAGATTCACTTTTTTTTTTTTATTAAAGCATTTTAAGGCATTTTGCATGAAAGACGGGATTTCTCATGCCAGAAACTAGCTACTTCTTGAAATGATAGCGCATAAAAAAACTTGCAAAAATTAAAAATAATTTACAAGAGGAATCTAATGTTTTTGCTTGGCCTCTTGATTCGGAAGAATGTATCTGATCTGATTAATGTCTTGGGAGTTTGTTAAAGGAGGAAAAATTGAAGGATTGAAAACGTTAAAAAAACTTTTTTTACTGTAAATGATATTGAAAAATACACAAGTATTAGAAAAACAATCATTATTAATAAAGCACTTCATGCTATGCTGTCAGTGTTTACCTTTCAGCTATTGCATTGGTACTTAAAATGTGCAAAGCTGTTAATTCTGACCATGTCATAGTTATTATGTAAATTTTCACTGCAGGGCATGTAAACAGTTAACCAGGCCATATGAATGTCCTTGCCCGTTTCCACAAATTACGCTGCAGGGATCCAGCTCTTTTAAGCTGATGACAGAAGTTTACGATTCAAACTGTAATGCTCTATATAATACACATGTCACAGCAAAGCAAATCTGGGCAAGATTAAATACAAGATGTCGGAACAAGGGAGGGTTGAAAGGAATTAATTTTGGTGGGGTTTTTTTCTCTTGAAAGCTTTTCCATATGGATTCCAGAAGTTTCTTTTATTCTCTTATCATTTTCCGTTGAATGACAGCTTTGCCTCAACTATTTTTCCTTTGTCACTCCTCCTATTTTCTGTTGGTTAAATGTCATGGTTTAAGTCCAGTCAGTAATTCGCTCTTTCACTCCCCCCACTTCCTCCCCCCGCTCCCAGAGGGATGGGGGAGGAGAATCGAAAAAATGTAACTCCCACAGGTTGAGATAAGAACAGCCCAGTAACTAAGGTATAACACAAATCACTGCTGCTACCACCAATAATAATAATGATAAGGCAAATAACAAGAGGGGAGAGGATACAACCACTCACCACCTGCCGACCAGTACCCAGCCTGACCAAGCAGTGATCTAGCCCTTCCGGGTAACTGCCCCCATTTTATATAGCGGCCATGATGTGCTGCGGTATGGAATACCCCTTTGGTTAGTTTGGGTCAGGTGTCCTGTCTCGGCTTCCCCCCGGCTTCCCCTCCTCCCTGGCAGACCATGACACTCAGAAAGTCCTTGGTCAGCGTAAACATTACTGAGCAGCAACTAAAACCATCAGTGTTATCAGCATTGTTCTCAGCCCGAAAGTCAAAAACACGGCACTGCACCAGCTACTAAGAAGGAGGAAAATGAGTGCTACTGCTGAACCCAGGAAAGTAGTGAAGGGGAAAGGGACCTGGGGGTCCTGGTGGATAGGAGGATGACCATGAGCCAGCAATGTGCTCTTGTGGCCAAGAAGGCAAATGGCATCTTAGGGTGCATTAGAAAGGGAGTGGTTAGTAGGTCAAGAGACCTCCCCCTCTACTCAGCCTTGGTGAGGCCGCATCTGGAATATTGCGTCCAGTTCTGGGCCCCTCTGTTCAAGAAGGACAGGGAATTGCTTGAAGGAGTCCAGCACAGAGCCACAAAGATGATTAAGGGAGTGGAACATCTCCCTTATGAGGAGAGGCTGAGGGAGCTGGGTCTCTTTAGCTTGGAGAAGAGGAGACTGAGGGGTGACCTCATCAATGTTTACAAATATGTAAAGGGTAGGTGTCAGGATGATGGAGCTAGGCTTTTTTCAGTGATATCCAGTGATAGGACAAGGGGCAATGGGTGTAAACTGGAACATAGGAAGTTCCACGTTAACATCAGGAAGAACTTCTTTACTGTAAGAGTGACAGAGCACTGGAACAGGTTGCCCAGGGGGGTTGTGGAGTCTCCTACACTGGAGATATTCAAGGCCTGCCTGGACAAGTTCCTGTGTGATGTACTGTAGGTTACCCTGCTCTTGCAGGGGGGTTGGACTAGATGATCTTTTGAGGTCCCTTCCAACCCTTGGGATTCTGTGATTCTGTGAATCACTTCTGTCCTCCACAAAGACAGAAGTGCGCATACCTGAATGCCGCCAAAGTGTGAAGACAAAGTTCATTCTATATAATAATACCCTTCTAGCCCAATGCATCATATAAACCAGTGTTAATGAACATAATTTTCCATGAAGATACTGTATGAAGATTGTAAAAGTAGTTCTTGCTTGCCTGCGTGAGTTGACAGGTTGTTTTATTTCAGTTTACAGTTTATAATAGCACAAAAATTTAGTATAAATTGTTAAAATGGTATTTCTACTGAACTGTTTCAGTTTAGCATTATCATCTCTTTCATTCCCACACTTAGTATGAATTTTCTTGCGTGTGAATGAATATACTTCTTGTAAAGAGAGTAGAAGCACTGATGACTGAAGTTCCTTTCAGAAGAACATGTGTAGTATGAGTATCAGTGGTGCAGATTTCTTTGTGAAACCCCTTAATTCTTACGTGAAAAGGTTCTTTTGAGTGTTTAGCTTTTTGTCTGTGTTCAAAATCCGAACAAAGTTTGAAACAGTCCAAAACTGTTAAATGTTACTAATTACATAATTATTCATGGAGTTCTAGTTGATTATTAGTATTAATAAACTAACTAGTTACATATTTATATTATGCTTTCTCATAGTTTAATATTGGTAGTTGTTTTGTGACAATATGACAAAGTACTTGAGTAGTACAGTTCTGAACTGTGCTTTAAGGAGAATTTTATTCATGTTCAGTAAAATAACAGCCATTTATGAACAGCAACAATGAAAGCATTTTTGCAATTGAAACAGACTGAAATTGCTTATTTTAATTGAAATAGTATTCTCTACAGACAAATAATTCCTGAAAATAATACTATTTACAAGCTTCTACTTAGGCTTGCTTTCCCAAGCAGACTTACTGATAAATTTGCAAATTCCTTCTTCAAAACTCAGCTGTCTTAAATGAATAGTCCAGAGATGTCATAATGGCATTTTGAACTTGATGCCCAAACTGACCTAAATCCAATAGTAGCATTATTGATGGACAGTTTTTCAATATCTAGGTACTAATATAAAAATATCCTGGACCTCTGAATCATGAAGCTCACAGAGGCCAGTCTGCAAGTCTTGCATGGGAAAAGGTGGAATAGAACCAAGGAAATGTTCTGCCATGGCTACATATTTTTAGAGGGCAGCTTTAGTAACACAGTGTAAAAAGCATTTCGTTGGCACTCATATATGTATTCCTGTAATGAATTTAATGCATTATGTGCAACACAAGTACTGCCTGAACACCTGAGAAAATCTCACGTGGTCAAAATATCTGCAGTGTCCAAGTAGTTCACAAGTTATGTGTATTATTTAAAATCTATCACAAATCTTTTGGCAGCTAATTAACATTCAGTATCTGTTTGAAATCAGCAAATAGGCAAGAATATGGTAAAAATAGATCCCAGTAAAACAGATGACCATTGGAAAATGCTTTCAAATGGGAGACTACCATAATAAAGCTTAATCCCTGGATTTATGGCCACATATACAGAAATCCATAAGGAATATGCAAGTAGTTGATCTTAATTTTATTTGACTAATGATTGTGTGGGCCCTTGGGTAGGAACACCAAGAAATTCCACTTCCAGTTAAGTAATTTTTTTTTTATTATGTTACCGCTGACCTGATGCAAGCATGTTTTCATGGCCCATTTGAATGATGTCAGATTTTTCAGTCTGAAACCCAGTTGCCATTTTATCTGCACTGTCGGTTGCCTGGATTGTTATTACTCATCATAGTTCATCACTGTGTGCCCCACCTGTAACAGAATATAAAGATAAGTTACTGAAGTCATAGTTCATTCTGCAGACTGCTTGCTTCTCCAACTAACTTGCGTACAAACAGGTGTCTAAGTAACTACTTTCTTCTTGGTGTGTGTTTAGTTTACTCCTAAACAACCAACTTAAAGTTTCATGGTTATTATATTTACAAATCAAATTTTTCATCATAGTTCTAAATATCTGTTGTTTTCCTTCTAAAAATCTCTCTTGAATCCTGGCAGACTTCACCAGGCAGCTATGAGATCTGCCTGTCCCAGGGTTTCCTTTCAGCCCAGCTTCCTAAAACAACCCAAACCTATAGAAAAATTTCTCTCTGACTTCTCCAGATAGGTCTGAGATTACTCTCCTGTATGATTTCAGCTTGTGAGTGTATAAGTCAGTAATATGAAAAGATGATTTTTCCAGGAGAGACAGTCCAACAGTATGAATTCCGAAAGTATTTCCTCTGTAATACTTGGTACTGGGCCACTAATTTGCTTAAAAATCATGAAATATTATATTAAGTAGAAAAATCCTTTCCAAGGCAATCAGCTGTCTAGGCCAGCATTACCTGTTTGGTAGGACCAAAATAATTTTTGGCTGCATTAATAATGCTCGGGATCAACAGAACTGTTTTCTAGCAGGAAAAAATAATTTGTGCAGGGAACAGTGCTGTGCTGGGAGATGTCCCCTGTGGAATTTCTGAAGGAATAAAAACAATCGCAAAACTCATAGGCTTTTTGGTGAAATGCATAATGGATTTTGGCTTTGCCTCATTAAACAGCAGTACATAATAAATTATATATAAAACCCTCAACTCACACAACAAACATTTTACAATGGAGTAAAAATGGAACAGAGAACAGGAATCAAAATAATCCTATCTTCTTGTTAAATTACATGCTCTGGAAATCATTCTGGTTGGAATTAATTTGATCAAATGCTTATGTCTTAAAACATGGAGGCATGTGCATGTGAAAAAAATCATCCAAGGCTCTCTTTATTTCTGTTGTTATAAACAGAAGTTAAACACATCTAAGGAGCAGTTCATTGGATGTCTAAAAATCTTAAATAAGTCAGATAAATTATTCCCAGAAGAGGTAGCTTTATCTTCATTAACCGTAAAGTGAGTCCAGGTTGACTGGCTCAGATATTGAAGGCTGAATTGTTGGTATCTTAACATTGTAAGATGAATCCCAGCCTCAGAGACTACCATGATGAGGCTGATAGAAAACATGAAGATCTGAGAATTAATTTACTCTTTATCAAATGGCATTTCTACTGTAAAATTTACCTTGAAAATGCAGCGAACAGCAACACAAGGAACATACAGAGCAGTCTGTCTTGTGAAGGGGACTTCTGTTAGGATGGCACTTCCTGTAGCTGTAATCTATCTTCTTTCTTGTAAAACTGGCACTTAACAAGTATGTGTAATGCAAGAAACAATAAGAAACTCAGAGGATAAATTATGTTAAGGTATATACTTCCTGTGCGGAAGTAAGGGTAAAGGTTTTTCTAAGCAGTTTTTGAAAGCCATTGGCAGAAGGTAGTAAAGTAGGTTTAATATAAAGGGCAACTTCTGTGTGGGTGGTATGGTTTGTTATACTATGATTAGCATATTTCATGTGGTGATATCAAGTAACATCTTGTAAATCTACAATGCAGTAATGTTAAGCCAAGTTATTTCAGAGTCTGTAATTTCCCACTAATAAATCATCGTATTATTGTACTATTTTCAGAATTTTCAGCAGTTGAAAAGATTTATATAAGCAGTATCATGACAACTGAAACACATAGCAGCAAAAAAATAATCAGAATGTTGTCCCATAATGGCTGTAGCACGGATTATGAAATACTGATGATCAAGTCTCATTTTTTAACATAAGTAAACAACAAATTAAAAGATTTTTGAGTGGAAGTTCAGAAACAAGAAAACTGTATCTATGCAGAGACATGATGCATGAGCTACTTCTGTTCAATTGTAAACTTCATTCTCTGTCTTGTGGTCTGATAGGAAGCTACAGGAACAAAAGATATCTTCCTAAAGTTAAGGGTTAGAACTGAGACCCACAAGCTTTTTACAGACACGGGATGGCTCTGAAGGAGACTTGAAAAGAGCTTCTTTAATGACTTAGAGTAATCCAGCAGCTGGACAAAGATGTACTTTAATCATGTTTTGAAAGCTGTCTGAGCAGAGCACAGTGTTCTCATTCCTAGGAGTAAATTCAGAATTGAGAGGAGACCTTGTGTGAAACCTGTCTGAAGGCACTCTCATTTGGGAACATTTTATTGTAGGAAATTGGATCAATTTTTGGATGTAAGATACCTGTGAATATACCTCCCTCGTGGGAAGTGCTTGAACTTACAATACATATTTTATTTTTGACATCCATGGTCAAAACATAGTGGGTTGTTTTTTTTGTTTTGTATTGGTGGAAATGAGACAGATGTTGCCAGCGTTTTCCTAGATAAGCAGCTTCAGCTGCTGAGATTTTATTCACTTGGCTAAAATTGTAAAGTTTAATGAATGGCTTAAGTTGTTGGTGATCTCTGTGCTGTAAAAGGTCAAAGTTAGTTTTAACTATTTTTTTCACTTAGTTTTAAGTAGTGCGATCTGGTGATATTTCTTAAATTCAAGGCATGGTTCTTTAAGAAATATAAAGTCAAGGAAGTTGTTTAAATCCAGTAAATAATGGTTTTATTGCTAATATATATTTAAATATAAATAATTGAGAAATAATATTCTTTAATAAGAACCATTACATTTATTTATATACATATTCTGAAGTTTAATATATTTGACATTCCAGTGAGACACAGTTAAGTTTTGCAACGCAAATAACTCATTTTATTACTAAATTGCGGGAATATGTAGAAGTGTTTTTAAACCTGCGCTTACAAGGTACCATTACCACTTGTAACTATTTTTACAGAAATATAATGTTGTTCTGTGAGCCACAGGTTATTATCTGATTATTATCCAATTATTATCAGATTATTATCTGATACAGTGAAATATTTTGTGTTGGGATAATGAGGGTATTATGAAAAAAGGGAGGAAAGTGTTGTCATTCTATGTAGAATACAATAAGTTCAAGCCTCCTGAAAATAGCAATTGATGCAGTTTGTATATTAAAACATCACATCATGTGTACCAAGAAGTTGCATGTAAGTGTAGTTTGAAGGGGACATGATGAAAATGCTTTCGTCATAAAACTTCATGCGAGTTTCTAGTGTCTTGTAACTTGTTATTACAATTACATGTTCATATTTCCCCTGGGGTTTTATATAAATACTTTAATTTAACTCAAACAACTAAGCACTCCATTTTTTTCTTTACATAGCAGATGGTACGTGAACAATACACTACAACAACACCAGGCACTAGCCTAGAGAGGCCGAAGAATGAGTATGTCTACAAAATCGGAATTTATGGCTGGAGAAAGCGTTGCCTCTACCTGTTTGTTCTCCTCCTGCTTATCATCCTAGTTGTGAATTTTTCCTTGACAATTTGGATTCTTAAAGTGATGTGGTTTTCCCCAGTAAGTATCCCCTTTAATTTTCTATTTCTTTTCATATTCTCTTCCCTGCCTTACCTCTTCACTTCCTTTATATCTGCATGAACTTTTCTGTGTGTAATAGTTGTTTTGATTCCTTCCCAACTGTAATTTGTACTTCAGTTGAAAGTATGTAAGAAATACCTATGTTTGAACATACTTCCTTTAATTTCTGTGTTAATGATAATCTTAAAACTACTGAGGTTGTTGAAACCTTGTATTGAGGTAAATCCTAAGCATTCTAAGGGAATGTGTTTTACTGTTGTCTCAAAGTGTCTATTTAGTTTATGGTTTATAAATGTGTTTGCTGTAGTTTTATCTCATACTGAATTCCTAGTGTTAAACTATTGCTGACAAGTGTTGGTTTTTCATAGATTCTTTCTCCTATTTATCAGCATCTAAAGTTTTACAATTTATTTGACTAATTAATTACAGCTCAGTTATTACTACATCATGCTTGGGGCTAAGCAGCTGTATTATTCAGGAATAAATTTAATCTTTCCCCTGTCACATATATTTTAATATCTATAATGTAATTTTGCATGTAGTAGATTAAAGGGTAACTTTCAGAAGTCTGCAAGATGTAGGTTTAGTCACAGTGCAATAAAATGAATCACTGAATATTAAAGCTAAGCTAATTTGTTCCTAACATGCAATCATGATACACAGATGATTTGAATAGACTTGTTTCAAGAAAAATAGTAATTGTAAAAGCTGCCCCTGCTACTGAAGAAAGTGTTACGTTCTCATTATCTATCATTATTATGCTTCTGTCACTAAACTAAGGCCATTTTATCTTCATAGAAGTGTTTCTATAATTTCTCTTAAAGTAGGGGAAAGATAAATTCTTTTTAGCATTGTTAACTGTCATACAGAATACAATGCAGAACATCTTAGATCACATGTAATTTTTCTTCTATGCAATTCGCATGGAAGATGCACACTTAGTGATTGCACATCATGAATGTCTGAGAATATGAATAACCTAAAACTGTTTTCTGTGTGGCTCAGATTTATATTTTTTAAGAATTATTTTCTCTTAGTTTGGTTTGTTTGTATGAAACTGGATATTTCTTCTCTAATAATAGTCAGGACTAAAAAAAAGAAATTGCACCAGAAACTCCACTTCTGAGAACTTAGGAGGTGATCCTAAGTCCTCAGAAATGATCCACTTCTAAGAACGAAGGAGGTGATCCTGCCCCTCTACTCTGCTCTCGTGAGACCTCACCTGGAGTATTGTGTACAGTTCTGGTGTACTCAACATAAAAAGGACATGGAACTGCTGGAACAAGTCCAGAGGAGGGCCACAAGGATGATCAGGGGACTGGAGCACCTCCTGTGTAAAGACAGGCTGAGGAAGTTGGGGCTGTTCAGCCTGGCAAAGAGAAGGCTGTGTGGAGAGCTCATAGCAGCCTTCCAGTATCTGAAGGGGGCCAATAGGGATGCTGGGGATGGACTCTTCATTAGGGACTGTAGTGACAGGACAAGGGATAACGGGTTAAAACTTGAACAGGGGAAGTTTAGATTGGATATAAGGAGGAAATTCTTTCCTGTTAGGGTGGTGAGGCACTGGAATCGGTTGCCCAGGGAGGTTGTGAGTGCTCCATCCCTGGCAGTGTTTAAGGCCAGGTTGGACGAATCCTTGGGTGGTATGGTTTAGTGTGAGATGTCCCTGCCCATGGCAGGGGGGTTGGAACTAGATGACCTTAAGGTCCTTTCCAACCCTAACTATTCTATGATTCTGTGATTCTAACTTGTATCTTGTACTAGCTGTCTGTGAGGAAGGCACCAAATGTCTTGATCATCCACTGCAGGACAGTGTCCTTCTTCCTTGGCATCAAGATCAGTGCAATAACAGCTCAAATAGTGCAGTCTGGCATTTTTTCACAGGGTGGACTAACAATGACAGGGTAATAAGAGTTTTCCTAATTCCCTGTTAAAGAACCTGTATTCATGACATATCCAATTAAATAGTGACTTAACTGTAATGCCTTTAGTCACAGAAATTATTAATACTGTCATTGAACCCTTTTCCTGATGGAATTAAGCATTTATGCCTCCAAGTTTTTTGTTATTGTTTGAAAAAGATAACAATATATTCTCAGATTTTTATGGTTGTTGAGTTCCAAGCTTGATTAGTATTTGCTATTTAGGAAATAACTTGATTCATGTATACCCTATTTATGCAGTTAAACGTTCCCATTAGTAGGAAGAGTTTAAAAGTAATTGTGAAATATTATGCTATGCAGTCATCAGTTACATGGCAAATATTAATCTGTCAGCTGTGATAACACTTCTTTAATTTCTTAATTATGTATTCTATATATATTATGAAGAGATGACACTATTATGTTTAATATTATTTATATATATTGTAATTTTAGCTTTACTTTAAAAGTATTCAATCCTAATTGTAAAAAATGTGTAAAACATTAACAACTGTTTCTCTGTAAAATATACAGGAAACAAGTTGTATCCATGCTAAGGTTGATAAATATATTTAGAAAAAACATGATAACCATTTTAAAAGGCATTTTTATAGTACAGTTCTGAAGAGAGTTTATGCCCCCAAAAAAATCTTTAAACATAAAAGGATTGTAGTATGTATTTAATTTTGGGGTTTTTTTTTAGGAAAACACTTTTGCAAGATAGTGCATAAGGGTGTCGGTGCCTTAGTGCCTGTGTGTGCCACGGCCTTTTCATGAGCCCACTCAAAGTTGACAAAATTGTTATTTAGACATCAGAGTGATAAATACTAGCAAACAAGCTAAGCTGATAAACATGAACCACACATACATATGCTGCAGGATTAATAGATTTTAATCTCCTTGGAGAAAATTGGAAGGATGGTGAAAGACGGAGACTTCTCTGAACTCCATTGTTTGAGAGGCCTTCAACATGAACATTACTAAATTTAACAGAATTTCATTTCATAAAATCTACACTAAAAGGGAACAATCTGAACGGAGAATATATTCCTTTTCTCGTACTGCCCCCATCACATAATGTATGAGCATCCCCAAGTTTGGCAGATCGATTCATAGATATCAAATATGTCTCATTCTTTTTTACTTTTTCTCTCCTGGAATTTGGGGGGACATGGTCTCAAGTTTCTTGTGCAGCTAAGAGAAGAAAGCTTTGAATTCATTATAATCAGGTGTTTTAGAGAAGACAGACTCAAATAAGCATGCCTTGAGCTCAGTGAGTCAGGTGGAACCTTACTGGTGTTTAAGCACAGTCCCCTCCAAATGCAGGAATGATCTATCCTGCTACTTCGGAAGTAGCATGGCTTGTCTGAGCGTGTTACATGTGATAAAGCTCCAATGCAAAGTATAGAAGATTTGGAATCAAGGACAGGCTACAAAGAAGTAATTTAGAAAGATCATCTGGGCCAGGAAATTTGTTGGGCTTCCTGTGTCAGGAAAGCCAAAGCTCATCTCTAGTTAAGACTTACAATGAGACAATGAGATACCTAAAAACCCCAAACTGCTTGGGTGGTCAGGCTCAGAAGGTAGTTACTAAAATGTAGTACATGAAGGCCAGTAGTAAGTGTTGCAGGGGTCTGTCCTGGGACTGGCCCTTTATAATAACTTTGCCAGTGGCTTAGAAGAAGTGGCAGAATGCTTGCTCACTAAGTTTGCAGATGATACCAATTCGGTGGTACCATTAGAGGCTGATATTCAGAGGAACCTAGACAGTCTAAGGAGTGGTCCAACCTTATGAAATTCAAAAAGAATAAATGCAACATCCTGTTCCTGGAAAGAAAATGCCCCTGGTTCCAGGAGAGGCTGATTCTGCCTGGCCTGGGGCAGTGTTATGGAGAAGGCCCTGGAGGTTGGTGCACAGCAAGTGGAGCATAAGCCAGCAGTGACCCTGGCAGCAGCAAAGGCCAAGGGCTTCCTTGACTACATGAGCAGGGGCAGAGCTAGAGACCGCAGGAAGAGGTTATCTCCCATTACACAGCACTCATTAGACACCCATATAATACAGCCTCCAGTTCTGAGCCTCCCAGCAGAAGAAGGATATTGACAAATTTTAGTATCATCTTTGGTTTCTGAAAGTTTTGTCTTGTGGTTGGCCATCTAATGTTGCCAAGACAGAAGTCTTTTTTCCTATAAATAATATTAGTGTTTTTCTCTGAAAAACTTAATCTTTCTTATGCTGCTGACAAAGAGAAGATAAATGTTTAGCAGCAAAAAATACATTCCTATTTTACTTCGTTGTCTTAATTAATTTAAATGACTGTGTGATTTTGAAATGCTCCACTGATGCTTAGCTTTCAAGGCCATCAGTTATACTAGACTAGATGCTATCACACGAGATGAAAATTTATTTGTCTAGACGCCATCAGATCATAAAACATTTAACTAGAAAAATACTGAATATACTGAATGCAAGAATACTCATTAATCTGCTTGTTCTTTTCCAAATCCTTATTGCGGTATGAGCTACAGAACTGGGTATTTCCCAGTCTTTCTAACTGAAACCACTCTGATTTATATGGAAAAAAAAGATTTTTTTTATTGGGCTGGAGATAACACATACTTTAGTTGTCAAAAGATTGCAACACTCACCTTGGACACAGAAGCTTCTGTTGTACTTCTGTCCAATTAATATATAATTAATTTATATGAAGTAGAGCAAACTAGAAAAGGAATAATAGATTCCCAAAATCAATTAGCTTTTGGTTAGAACACGAATCTTTGGGAGAGGATAAGATTTCAGATTTTCCCAGGGAAAGGAAGAATCTTAATCTGGGAGTACAACAACCCAGTTGTGTCTTACAACCCCTTATTCTTAACTATAATCTTAATTATTACATCAGTATTCTTCACATGGTCCTCCTTTTCCATGTAGACTATGTTTATAAGTTGGTCACTTACGAGATTTTGATTTTGTTCATGTCCAGTGGTGATCAGAAAATTTTACTGCAAGAATGTATGCCTGTATCTGTTGGACAAGTGAGTAGGACTTTTGGGAATCTATATTTTGGTGTTCGATACTTAAGTTATTTCAGTATCTCCCGTATTAATTGCCCAACATATAAATTCCATATTGGCATGACTTTAGAAGGTGGCATGACTTTAGAAGTTGTCATGACTGGCAAACAATTTGGTGTTGAGCTAATCTGTATTAAATTGTTTTATATAACCTTAAGCATCTGAAAGCTATAATTTATAGAGATTTGCAGCTCAGTAAGAAGCATTAACAAGAGGTATTCGGCTTCTTAGTTTGTTACGTAACTGATAATATCACAACTATCATCTTTTGCTTATATTGCTACCTCAGTGATTTCTGAGGGGTTTTCTCTTTTTGCATTTTTACATTATGTTTGAACTCCTTATCAAAAACCAAGTTCATGAGTCTGATGTCACGTTTTCTTCTGAATGTAACAATCTTTAGCTGTCCTACCCTGCTATCACATAGATAATTAGTACTCGTATCTTCAGAACTTCACCCATAATATTGGTTTATTATGTCGATACTGTAATCAGTGAAGACTCAGACCAAAATTTTTAGGTCACTATTGAATCTCACAATGTGTCACGCTAGTACTCTAAAACTCATGTGTGAAAAATGCACCTAATCAGATGATTTCCATTTCCGATGCACCAGCAAATCTTGTTCAGAAACCCCACATTAATTTAGTTTTAATATCATTTAGGTTGTGTGACATTATCATAACATCAGGAACAGTCACGCGCCAAAGATTATTCCAAACTTTTTTTAGCCTCTGATGGAGAAACCCATGTTTCCATGAGTTTTAGTGGGTGCCACAGGTATCACAGTCTCCTGGAATAAGAAAGGTCAAGGCAGTTGTGCTGTATTTCAGGTTGATAAGGACAGATAGTCATGAAATAAGGGTGTTCCCCAGTATAACTAGTTGCCTTTCTCCAGTGTGAAGTTTGGCATGTAGCACACGTTTTTCTCTGACAAAATTTTAAGCAGTGTGACTATAAGAGGCAGACAGGTCTTTTATTGGATTAGAAGCACTGTCAGTCAAACATGATTCCGATCTGCACTCAGTCCCATTTTCTCCTGCCATCCACGTTAAGCCTTACTTGAGTTTGAGTCACTAACAAGAGGAAAGTCAAGCCCTAATAATAAGCCTTAAAACAACTTGTGGATAACTTTATCATGGCAGAAGTGAACTTGGTATATGAAGGGCCATGTGCACAATGTCCAGTCCATCACTGCGTATTCTAAGCATGGTTCTTCCTAAGAACAGGACAAATAAGTAATTAGTGAATGCTCTACCCATATACCTGTCCGCAAAATTCTTATCACAAGCATACCACTCTGCTAATCTTGAGTTCTCATGGGCAGTTAACAATTAATATAGAGAAAGCATTAAAAATGTTTTATAATATTTTTCAAGCTTTTCTATAAGGAAGTGACAACTTTTTTATATTGTATAAGAAAATGCTAAAAAGCTAAGTATATATAATCTTACTATGTATACACAAATTGGCTGATAATAATACTGGTCTAGATCTAGAAATACTATATGTGTTTTGAAAGAAATATAATCAAATACTTATGTAAAGAACTATTTAGGCACATGACAAATTCTGGCACTGAAGATAGAATTTCTTCAGGAAATATGAAAAATGCAAAACTAGGAATGTGATGAATCAAGAAAGTAAAATTTTAACTGAAAATCAAGTAACACTTTCTGACAGTGAGACTTACTAGACTGTATAATAGCATGCCATATTAAATTGGAGATCCCAATCATGTGGAACACTTAAAACCAGACTAGACAGCAATAAAAATGTACAGTAAAGACTACATAAAAAGTACATTCACTGCAAAAATTCTCCATCACTGCAAAGACATACACTAATGAACTCGTACATCCTTTCCATGAGTTTTATGATTAATAGTGTACACTCCATGGAATTAGTTGCTATTTTGAGAATGTTACATTTTTAAGACTAAAATGAAATAAAATATATATTTAATTATTCACAAATTCTCATCCTAATTTTCACTAAAATATTTGTATCATTGGTTTGATCACCGATATTACATAGTTTCTACTCTGAATAATCCTGAGCAGCTGTATTTTGCTATTTTCCCATAAAGTCAAATATAATTTACCCTCAACCAGGCCACGGTTATTCCTATTTTCTCTATCAGATGGTGAATATTTAAATATTTTATGCAAAGAGTAATCGTTGAAAAGAAAAAGATTGAGGCACTTACTACTGTTATCAAAGAAAGCAATGCTTCTCAGTAGTGTGATACATACTTATATATAATTATTTTCTGTAAAGCATTTTATTAATCTGAATTATATTATGAATCAAATCATGAGTATGTGGAAGTGTGGAACAACACTTTTTTAAATGGAAAAACCAAAAACCAATACCTGAGTTTACTCTTGGAATACTTTATAATATTGATAAAGAGTTTTTAAATATCCAAGTACACTGACATTACAATGTACATGCAAATTTAAGAAGTGTGGACTGCTGAGCTCCTAGGGGCTTGACTGCAGCTCTGGATTGTACTTTGCTAGTTTTAAGCTGTTTGGGGAAACTTAAATAAAGCTGCTCTTGTCAAACTCTCTGCCAAAGAAAAAAACAGATGTTCTGATATCATAGTCTGATGTATCACCTTCTTTCCTGAGCCTAGCCACAATCAGTATTGTTCAGCTGCACATTATCCTGGGGTCTTGGCATGTATTTTTGTTCCCAGAAGCAAGCAGAGCTGTTCTAATGTAGGAACTAGGAATGATGAATGATAGAGGTGCTGAAATTTAGCATATGTGTAGCTGAAGTGTGAAAAAGGTCTCTGTCCATGATTTTTTTCTAGTGCTATTAGCTGACTTCAGAGGACTTCCTGAAGACTTTTTATATATCTTTAGTTCATTATTTTCTCAACAGTACTATTACACATTCACATAGTGAAAAATTACTGTAATGTTTCTTAGAGTAACATAAGTTGACACAGCATCGTTGAGGTTGAGGACACTGATGACAACAAATAACATTTTCAAAATGTGGGACTTTCCAGTACCTGGATCCAAGTGGACACGCTAGTTGCACACTTGCCTGCCTGTGAGATCCAACCTTGATCTCAAGTGATTACAGGAATGTTACCTGCAAACCCTCTCCTGCTCAAAATCCAGTTTCCTAAAGAGACATGAAGGATGGGGGACTGCTCCACAATTTAGTACCCAGTGTTAATCCCAGCCTACTGAAATAACCATGAGATGGAGAAATTTGACAACTTGGGTTCAATTGCTCCATATACAAATAATTGTATATGCATTCATGCATGAAATCCAGCCTTCTGGTCAGAAACATTCTCTGGGCAGAGTTACTGAACTGCCATTTTTCCATGTGGGGCTCTTGGGACAGGTTGTTTTTGAGACTGATACTAAAAATGACCTAAGCCTACCAAGCTCTGGTAGAAATCAGTGAGATGGAAGAGTAACCATTGTTCTCAAATGAAGGCTTGCTAGTACATATGTTTGTTTAAAATGAGATTTGGTAATTGGAGAAGCCTGTCACTGTGTGCTTACTCAAGGCATAGAGCATTGAGACCATTAGATGAAATGTCCCTAATACAAATGATTGGATTTACAGTATTGAATCAATACATAGTCTGTGTAATCATATACATCATGCAAATGTCCTTTATTCCAAGAATCATTGAATCATTGAATCATTTAGGTTAGAAAAGATATTAAAGATCATTGAGTCCAGCCCTTAGCCCAGCACTGCCAAGTCTGCCATTAAACTGTGTTCCTGAGCCCCACATCTGCACATCTTTTAAGTATCTCCAGGCATGGTGACTCAACCACTTCCCTGGGCGGACTGTTCCAATGCTTGACACCCCTTCTGGAGAAGAAATTTTTCTTAATATTCAGTCAGTGTCCCCTGGCATAACTTGAGGCCATTTCCTCTTACCCTATTGCTTCTTACCTGGGAGAAGTCACTGATACCCATCTTACTCCATCCACCTATGAAAGAGCGAGAAGGTCCCTCTGAGCTTCCTTTTCTCCAGACTAAACAACCCCAGTTCCCTCAGCCTTTCCTCTAAGACTTGTTCTTTCCCTTCACCAGCTTTGTTGCTTTTCTTTGGACACACCCCATCACCTCAGTGTCTCTCTTGTAGTGAGGGGCCCAGAACTGAACACAAGATTCGATGTGCAGCCTCACCAGTGCCAAGTACAGGGGTATGATCACTTAACTGGCCCTGCTGGCCATGCTGTTTCTGAGACAGGCCAGAATGCTGTTGGCCTTCTTGGCTGCCTGGGCACAAGCAGGCTTATCTTCAGCAATCATCAGCACGCCCAGATACTTTTCTGCCAGCAGCTTTCCAGCCACTCTGCCCCAAGCTTGTAGCGTTGTGTGTGGTTGTTGTGACCCAAGTGCAGGTCCCAGCACTGAGCCTTGTTGAACCTCATACAGCTGGACTCGGCCCATGAATCCAGCCTGGCCTGATCCCTATATAAAAAATAAAAATGTATAAAAACTCAATTCCTGAATAAACATATGTAGCAGTCTATTTTTCTAATAGTCTATTTTTCTAACACAGGAGATGTAATGCCAGATGTAATGCATTTTTATTAGCCGAGTATTATCCAGCTGAACCAGGAAACAAAGTTGGAAGTGAATCTGTTATTTTTTTCCTCTTGAGTAATACCTGTTGTCATTAATCTTTTTTTACTTATGGAATTCTGTTAGTCTGTATATTAGAACAAAGAGGACCTGAATATAGCTTGAAAGTATGCATCTGAAATATTAACACTATTTTATGGCAGAGGGTTTTTGTCAAAACTAAGCAAATGTCAATGCTATGATGAATTTGCATCTTTCATAGCCATTTCCTTACAAAACTGGTGAGTTCAAAGTTATCATCTACATTTCTAGATCATGGAATATTACCTGCCCACTTTCTAGCCCTATGTGCAAAGGTGTTTTAGTCTGTATTCAGCCCTAAGCCAGGAGTGCTGTTGCTAAGGGCTCTGATTTGACCAATGTCTTTGATAGAAAAGACTCCACTGTCACATAAGAAGTCAAATAGCCTTCTCTCTCTAAGCCCAAGAAATTGAGTCCTTGCAACAGAAAATGAGATGAGGCATCAGTAGTGTTATTATACCAAGCACGTACTTAGCTCCAAAATAGATATTGTAAGTCAAACAGAGAGTTTCATCAGATTCATTACCAATCCTGTTTTGCTGATTGCTCTTCAACAATCTCTACCCACAGCCCTATTATCTCAATGAAACAGTACACTCTTGTTTGCAAAGCAAGTTCTCTAAATAGTAGTTGCTGCAGGAAGTACTGCAGTGAAAGCTGGATCTATAAAGCCATTAATTGCACTAGCTTTCGGGCACAAGAAGTGATGTCTTGCACTGAACTTGCCAAGGTCTTTCTCTGGACTGGCCTAGGAGTAGGATGTAAGTATCCTATAAGTAAGAAAAGAAGTTGCGTGAATGGAAATACTGCATCTTCTCTACTCTGAAGTTAATATCATTATCAGTTCTGATCAGCAGCTACAGCATTTGTGAACTTTTAGTATTGGAAAATCTGAATATTCAGGGTGCAGTTGTTACAATAAAACACGCTCTCAACTCCTCAGAAAGGAGCTACTTGTTTTGAATTGTGTGTCTGTGTTAAAGCTAATATTTGAATCAACTTAGAGAATTTATTGTTGTAACCAAGCTAATATATGTGTATGCCTGTCTTTCCAATATTTGGTCTCTCTTCAGAATAGGAAAATAGACATCTTCATGTGCAGCTATTGGCTGATACATGACCAGAAGTTTAATTTCTATTTTCTAGAGGAGATTGAAAACTTCAGTTGAGTCTAACACCGAGAAGATGCAGAAACAGTGATGATACGATACAATCTGATACGATACAATTCAATACAATATAAAGAGTGATCTACCCAATATAGTGACTGCCCCAACTTGTATCAGTTTCTGTGTGGGAAACGCAAGTTACAGCTATTGATCAAATGCATGTGACTAGAAATACTCATTGTAAACTGAATGCATGTTCCTCATCCTCAGTTCTAGGGGATGCCTACAGCAGAAGACCTGTACTTTATTATATTGGCTTGGAACATAGATATTATATTGGCTCTGTAAGCCATAGACAGCATGAGGCTCAGCTAGCTACCTGGGAGCAAGTCACTGGGAGTGCAAGAGTGCTAGATCTACATCTGCTTGTGTGCACTCCTAGAGTCCCACAGCAATGTGCAATGTGCATCACTTTCTACATGACTTTGCTGGTCATGAGCCAGAGCAGCGGGTCCCACAATAATGAAAGGTGAGAGGGTGAGGTCTTGCATCCTGTTTTACAAGGTATGCCTTTAGCGCTAGCCAAACCAGTGCTGTTGAACTTGCTTTATACAGCCATTTCTCCATTTTCTTCAATACAGATATTCATAGCCAGAAGAAGGTGGCCATACCACCAGAGCCATCGGTATGGCTTTTGGAAGTTTTTGGTCCTCATGAAAGACTCGGACCTTCTATAGTCCTCTGAAATAAATTTCAGGGCCTTTCCATAGTTTGTGGATGTACTGCACTTGTGTCCTGGCTTTGTGAAGAATGGGACTGCTTCCCCTTATTTCAGAGGAAAAATATTTTACATTTGTTGTGTTTAGAGTCTAAGAGAATAATAACCCATCCAAGATGGTACTGCCTTCCAGATAGTCAATAGCACAGTGAGTCTTCCCTAGGCTGCTAGTAGTGGTGGCTACTCACTGCAGATGGTTTGGAGTATCCTTATATAGGCAATTCACTGAATAACTGTCAAATACCCTTTAGACCATGATTTCTGGATCAAAGAGCCTTTTGAGTTTTTATGAGGCTCGAACCCACTCAGAGCTTTAAATTTTGTAGAAGGCCATGTCTCTGTTTTTGCAAGTGGTTAACTTCTTGGTAGCATTTTCAAATGATGAAAAATGCTTCTACTGTGGTTGAAGACCTCCTGTTACTCCAATTAGAATATGCCTAACAGTTCTGAAATGAAAACTGGTCACACCTTTGTGAACACTAATGCTAAATTTCATCTTTGGTGCATAAGGGTTTGGCAGCTGCCAGCAGTTTTCACGCCAGTCAGCTCTGTGCAGCAATAGCAAAATCTGCTTAGTGTCTACAGAGATAGCATTTCATCCTCCCCTTCTGCACAGCTCAGTCCCTGCGTCACTGAGGGCTTTCAATAATTAGAAAACATGAGTCTCATGGCTATATGCACAACAATGTCTTGCAGCTCAGTGCCAGCACACTCAAGCAGTGACAGTCACCAGCACGAGGGTAACAAGAATCCAGACTTGCCATACATCTGCTATGTTTAATAAAGCAGTCTCTACCACCCAGTCAATACCTTATTGTATAACTGCATCAAAATCCTCGTCTAACTGATAATTTGGACCCTTTCATCAAGTCAAGAGAAATATTTCTCTTCAATGATTTGAATAGGAACAGAATCAAATCCTCGAAACTCAAAGCATCAAGTTTTTTCATAACTGAGGAAGTCACAATACTCGGTAAATAATAATTGGCTTTTCCTAAATGGTAACATAAGCAGAGTGGTTGTTGAGAGAACATTATATGTGACTATTATACTCTTGCTTTGTATGGAACTTATCTTTGGATCTCAGTGCATTAGGGTGGTTGTTTATCCTAAATCCCTCTTTTCTATATCCTGTGTAACTTCAATTTGCCAATTATAAGAGGGATAATAGAATTTCTACATCTCACAGTACTGTATAACTCAGTTCTGCAATCTTGGGATGCTCAAATATCATAGTACTAAGGAAATAATAATTGGTTATAATCACAAAAGTAATAGAAGTGTGGATCATTGTATGAAATCCAATTTTTTGTAGATTCTCATGCACTTTACGGAGTTTGTCTGTTAATCATGACAGATAGTCTTATATGCAGGTAGCCCAAGTCTGAACTTCCTTACAGTTTTGCACTTCCCTAGTGATCAATGAGAATGGATAAGGAAACTCTTATTCAAATATGTGAGAATGTGAGTTTTGTGTCAATGCTTAAATGAAATATATGATGAAGAAAATAGGACATACTTAGAGCATACTTACACAAAGTAGTCCTGAATGATGTGACTGGATTTACTGAAAAGTAAGAATTTACAGATAAGTGTAAGTGCTGCATTTTGTCACATAGCATGTTATTCTTCATGTCGAAGACATTGCATTCCTTTATCTATATAGCATTTTTAGAATAATCATTGCAGAAAAAAACGACTACATTTGAAAGAGTGTGCTTATTCAATTGCATAATCTTCTTTTTCAAAATCAGTTATAGGGGTTTTGTCTCCACTAAAAATTTCTTCCTCTCAAAGCCAAAGGCAGGGTAAAGACTCCTACCCAGGAGCCTGTTAATTTTCCCCTGTCTGCTTCAGAGCAAGAATTAATTGCTTCTTCTTCCTCTGCCTTCATACATTTAAGATTTGACAATGTTATTTTTTATACTTACTCTATAATATACTGTCTATTTAGTTCTTTATATTCCAGAAAAATATGCAAACTGTGTATAAACCTGATGAATAATATAATGTACTTTCACTTGACAGGAAAAGGCATAAGGTCAGATCAAATAATGACACCCTCAACTGAGTTACGTAAATTAGAGCCATTTGTTAGTGGTATTTCTTTAGAATATCCTGAGATTTCATGTCATATTTTTCAAAAGTGTTTGTCTTAAAAACTATGTGTATTTCTGATGTTGATCTCTGTTTTGTGTTACAAGTTAGAAAAAAAATGTCCATAGTCTCTAGAAAAACATAGTTCTAAATCACACAATGCTGGCTAGGAATAGTGAGTATGAAAGCCCTAGGGGGCTCATCATAGGTATTATTTCAGTTTTGTCTCATGAGATGTATCAGTATGTACTACATACTCTTAAAAAGCTTTGTGATGGTCTAGAATTTGGAAATTGTTTCCACTGAGAAAAGTCAGCACATTATATATTTCAAAGCAGTAAAATGTTTGACCCTGAATAACAGATTCCATAAATAGCTATTCTAAAAGCCTCTTTCCTGAAATAAATCCTTGCTGAGGAGGAATCACATTGTACTCTCCAGTGGAGCAAACTGCTGACATGAGTATTTCTTACCTTATGGAATTTAAGCAAAGCTTGGTTTTCTCTTTTGTCTCTCTTGAAATCTGTTTAAAAAAAACAGCTACAGTGCTCCAGTTATTTAGTGAAGGCTGGTTAGACATATTATTTAGCATTACATATATATAAAATATATAATGACATTGGTCAGAACATATGTTTGAAACCAGTCTCAGTTATAACTTTTATTGGTAGTAGGCTTAATTCATTAGATGAACAGGTTATTGATGTGTCATCAGCAGCCTTTTCTTCTCTACTTATGTGAAGAGCAACCTTAAAAGATATTTACAGTGGAAATACTTTTGGGGTTTACTGTTTTTTGTATAGCCCTCCCACCTCTTTTTTGTAGTTTGAGGCAGTTGACTTGAAATATTTTCACATATGACCGAGCTATAAGGCTGCAAATTTTTTGCCAAGTGTTCTCTCATTTTTTCTGGCAGGGGGAGGGGTGAACCCTGTGCAAATTGGCTAAATACCTGTGAAACAGTTGGCAACTGAAGCTTGCAAGTCCTCAGATGTACTTAATGAAATAATTCCTGACTCATTTTTCACATTATCAATTCTATTATAATAATGATGAAAGAAAGTAAAAAGAATGAAATAAGATACGGGCTGGAAAGCATATCTGGGTTAAAATAATGAGGGAACAACTAAGAATGAGGAAGGTATAAAAACTGACAAGTAGGTGATAGAGAGAAAGGAAGATGATAGCATGAAAGATAGAGCCTTGATCTGGAATTAGGGGGCGGCGAGTAGGGACACCAAGGAAGGAAAAATGAATTAAAAAGAAACAAGTAATAGCTGAAAATGGAAGCAAGTAAAAATTCCTCTTTGTCTCCTTGATAGGCTTAGAAGTATTACATTCCTTGTAAAACTTGTAAAGTACATTACTGATAAACTTGAAATGTTAATGTAAGGTGTGTCTTATGTAAGTCGTGTAAAAGTTTATTGCTCGTGACATTTTTAGAAAGCAAGTACAAAGACTATTTCAGTCAATACAAACACACTTCTTTTGAAGTTAATAACTGTAATATATTTTATCCTTAAAAAAATCCTAATTTTAATAACTTTTTCTTGAAAGCTACAATTTCTTAAAGAAAAACACTCCTCAAAGAAATGAGGAACTCTCAGAATTTTAAATGCATTAGTATGGTTATCTAAATCAATATACTGGAGGCAAGCAGCTCTGGCAATTTTCAGTTTGTGTAAATAACAAAAGATAAATACAGCATCAATAATAAAATACTAATAATTCTTGCATCTTCTCCTCAGACTGGAATGGGACACCTGCGTGTTACAAAAGAAGGTCTTCGTCTGGAAGGGGAATCTGAATTCTTATTCCCTCTTTATGCCAAAGAAATCCACTCTCGAGTGGTAAGTGATAATCTTACCACTAAGCAGATAATCTTTCAATAATGCTAAGTTAATGCACTGATGAACAGTGGAATTCAGGCAAAGTCTAGGCAGCTGTCATGGAAATACAAATACATGTCTGTGCTTGCATGTATGTGTGTGTATATGTCTATGCACACATATTTTTGCATACTTTACAAGCATGGTCAGTTCAGTGTTCTGATGCTATGGAAGAATTAATGTTTTTCTCTTAGGTATGTGATAAGAAGTAGCTCTAAAAGGAATTAAGTCATTATATGTAAGTAATGCTAACATTTATTTAAGAGTGTGAAGGAAGTTTTTCATTATTTTTACTGATATATTTCTTTAGTGCAGGCTTCCCTGTGATGCTGCTTGTTTTGTTTATTCACCCATTACAGAATAGTTTCAATATCTCTAAAATCAGTGGATCCTATCAGAAAAATTACAGTTTCTCTAATAAGTTCAGGTTTTGTCACTTTTAGGACAATGATATTAAATGTATTATATCTTTATATTTTTACATATATAAAATCTATCAGACTAAATGGAAATATTCAGGATTTAATCATGTTTATGTAGCTAGAAAACTGTTGTTATTGAGGTAAAGAATAACATATTTAGTCAAAGAAAATATTAATGAAGCAGATTAACTTTAAAATTTCACTGAGAATGTGTATGGTAGAAAAGATTTTTTATTGAAGTACTGTGTTTAGAGGAAGGAAGAGAGAATATGAATTGGTTTTTAATTATCTAGATGAACTCTGAAACTTATTCCAGTGAATTCTTTGTAGAACAATATCTGTTTCTGGCCAAATAAATGAATCTTTTTCAGAACTATTGTCCGTAATCTGAATTCTTACAAAATGAGCCATGTTTTATAAACCAATCAAACAATGGGACCTTTCAAGTACTATTCAATGAGAATAAAAGCTGGATATGGCTCTTTCATTACTTCAAACTTGCAATCATCCTCACCAAGAACAAATAGCCAGCTATGAGACTTTTCTGAAGCTAGGGAAAGATGTAGCATTTGTATTAATAAAGCAAGAGAAAGTGTAAATAAATTTACCAGAAGGAGGTTGTTAAAATGCTTGATGACTGAAATTTAAGCAATGACAGCATATTTTTCATCTGTTAAGCCTTTCTTTTTCTACAACAAGTACTTCCAGTAGCAGCTCTTAGAAGGCGAAATTGCATTACTAAACCTCTATTTCAGTTTTGATTTTATGTGTATTCTTTTCTGTCTCAGGCAGTGGGAAAACTATTTTTGTGCTTAAATGAATTTCCCTTGAGTTTGTTAATCCATTAAGGCATGTAACTTTTTAAGACCAGTGTAGGTGACACTTAAGAACTCCCTCTTCCCTCCAAAAATGTTATGTAATGTTAAGCTCTTTTAGCTCATTTGTATTCATTCCAGGCCGTAATACATTTAGTACTATATAGTAAGTAAGAAAGAGGTGTGGCAGCAGCTGGTGGAAGTTTAGCTGACTAGTGAACCGTCCTGGTAGTTAGTAGCATACATTAATTAGAGCCTTCAGGCTACTGCATGTCTTTGACCCTTATGAACCGATAATTCTTTGGAGGTATTCTGTTTATCTGTTGGCTTGCTCTTTGAAATATTTGAACTCTATAGGGGCTAAGTTGCCTGTAGCTTGATCTCCTGAGTGCCATCTATGTATTTATTCTTATAAATTTGCTTATTTGTTATGATTTCTTTTTCTAAGTTTGCCTGTTAGAGAATTAGGCCATTTGGCTATCATAGCAGCTTTCTTGCCTTCATAGTTTTCTCCTTGCAGTCTGCTAACTGAAATCTACTTGCTGTGCATCATCCCTGGAACTTATCACAAGTTTATGCCTTCATTGTGAGTCCAGCACAGAGTTGTGGACAGCACCATTGCATTTTCATAGAATCATAAAATAGTTTGGGTTGGAAGGGACCTTCAAATATCATCTAGACTAGCCCCCCTGCAATGATTAGGGACATCTTCAACTAGACCAGGTAGCCCAGAACCACATCCAGCCTGGCCTTGAGTGTGTTCAAGGATGGCACATCCACCACCTCTCTGGGCATCCTATGCCAGTGTTTCACCACCTTCATTGCAAAAAATTTCTTCTCATCAAGCCTAAATCTCCCCTCTTTTAGTTTAAAGCCATCACCCCTCAACCTGTCACAACAGGCCCTGCTAAAAGTCTCTCCCCATCTTATAGGCCCCTTTCACATATTGAAAAGCTGCAGTAAGGTCTCCCCAGAGCCTTCTCTTCTCCAGGCTGAGCAATCCCAACTCTCAGCCTTTTCTCACAGGAGAGGTATTCCATCCCTGTGACCATTTTTGTGGCCCTTCTCTGGACCTTCTCCAGCAGGTCTGTGTCTTTCTTGTACTGAAGACAGACAGACTTTGCAGTACTATGTGGGGGAAGGTCTCACAAGAGCAGATTAGAGGGGCAGAATCACTTCTCTTGTACTGCTGGTCACGCTTCTTTGGATGCAACTCAAGATAGGATTGGCCTTTGGCCTGCTAGTAGTCATTGCCAGCTCAAGTCCAATCTTTCATCCACTATATTAGCTAATACATATTCATGAATGATAAAAGATGAGCATTTATAAATATGTTACTAGATTTTAATTAGTCAGCAACATGCATGTGGATGCTGCAGGTCTCATTTAATACTGAAAATTACTAATTTATTTTTTAAATCAACCAGCAACAGTCAGATAAGTGTAATAAGGATGTCCAGATTTGTGGGTCATTTTGCATGTGTACTTAGTTGTGATATATTTACCTGATCTTTGTCGACTTTCCTTTTCCACCTCATACTAACTTGTTACCATTAATGTTCATTCTAACACACTGCTTACTTTTTTTTTCTGAAGACTTTTCATAATTTTTGTCAATTCTGTGCTTTCACATTTTCCTGATACAATTTACAAAATGAGATTAATTTATTTTGCTCACTTAGTGACTCCTTTTCATAGAGCTTATCTTCCTACTTGTAAGATATTGGGCTTTTGTTTAAGGAAAGAAAGTATAAGTTGGACTCCAAACTGTGTATTGCTTCTATCACTTATTAGACAAATGTTTGTAGTAAAATTCTTCACATAAAATGTGTTCAAAATTCTCAGGTTATCTCACACTCTAAGCATTAAGTTATGATGGAAAAATGACTTGGGAGTGCTTTACAGGGGTTAGCCTTTCAAGGTGTTGCAGAAACTCCCTTGGGTCCAGAAGAACTACTAGAAGCTATATATGTACAATATATATACTATATATATACAATATATAGAATATTTCAGTAGTTAGAAAATCATTTTTTTATCTAGGAACGAGTATCACCGGTGTCATAAGCCAACAGCTTACTAATAATGTCTTCATATTGTGTTCCTGATATTTTGGCAACTAAGAAAGGTTCCTGTCCTTTAGACAGAAAGTATTGATGGCTTGGCTTCGTGAGCGAAGAAAGTATACTTTAGCATGAAAACACCTGTACACCAAGCCATGAGTTAACACAAGGGTATGTTTTGGTTTTGGTGAAGTAGTTCCATGTTGGTTGCAGCCTAAGAATGACATGAAATTTTGAATTGTCTGCCATAGCTAGACTTGACTGTGATAAGGTGTGTTAGGAGTGAATGAAGATACCAGTTACAGCAGGAAGCATGCCCTGGCTTCTGTAAGTAGCATGGATAGCCTTGAGGATCTAGTTGCTCTGCATATGTCCCGGCTGTGGTGAGGGAAAGTTAAGTCAAATACGAGTGCCATTGCTTTGTGACCTTCAGATGTGATTTAGTATACTGGAACACTAGATATAGCACAGAGCGTTTAGGCTCAACTCATGGTGCAGAGATGTGGACAAGCAGGTGATACTGTGCAGTCTGTTAATACACTTCTGTCATCCTTCTAAGTGGAGGACAGGGAGACGATTTAATTTAGATTGACACTCTTATCTGTACTGTCATCTATTAAAGTCAGCTTTGAGCTAGTCAACCTGCCACTTTCTGCATCATGCTGTCTGTGTTTCCTTGCTGGGAGAATCAGTGCCAGGTGTCAAAATCAAGACAAAGCATATAGGCTGCACAGAGACCGTTGAGGAAGCAGAATGCACACGCACGTTTCTCACCAATTAATATGACAGTGGAAATTTGCAGAGTGGGGTATTCACAATTCATTTGAAAAAACTCTCAATTACGTATTGAAATGTAGCTGATGTAGTGCTTAAGCATTTTTTTTGAAAAGATAAAATGCTAACAGCCCTGTTCATTGGTCCAGAAACACAGATTTTGTTCACCTGACATATTCTCTAGGTTTTTATTCTTATTTTAAACCTGATAGAGTTGAAGTTTATTGAAAAATACCAGCCCAGATTATTTGATGACACTGTGGATGTTTTTTTTCTCCTCCATACTTCAGGACTCATCACTGCTTCTCCAGTCTACTCACAATGTGACTGTTAATGCTCGCAATTCAAATGGGGAAGTCACAGGCAGATTAAATGTGGGTAAGTCCTAAGTGATTTTTCATTGTTCGCTGTTTTGGAAACATTGTAATGAATATTTGCAAGGATCTTTGAGGATATAAATCAGTAAACGTGATAATTTTTTACTGCTATGGCCATATATCGATAGTCCAGCTGCCACTCAGTAAGTATCAACAGTATGTTTTCAGTTGCTCAGTTCAGCATTGATTCTGTAAATATTTGAAGCACTTCTTTATTGCAGAATTATTCAAGAAAGCCCACTGCAGAAGTTACTCCTTTTCTTGTGTAAATAATCTATTGATAGTTCCAAATCATTTTCTAAGAAAATTATTTTTTCTTAAGAGGTCTGTATGTCTCACTTCATTTCCTAGTATAGCAGAGACAAAAATGTTTAAGCAGATATCCTAGAATTAAAAAAGTATAGAATAAAAATAAATAATTTTTCTTTTTTTAAAGAAAGCCAGTTCACAGAAGTGTACATATTTTACTGTATTTGGTAGCAGTAAGATACATTGGTTTACTTTAGGCAATCAATAGATCTAGACAGATGTAGGTGATAGACCATGGCAGAAAGAATAAGCAGGTATTACTCTTTAAGTTGTATTTTTAAAGCAAGAATGTCAACAATATATGCCAGATACAACACATTTTTCTCAGTTTTGTTAACATTTTTCAGCCTTTATTTGACTTTAGAGAAAAATGTAACAATTTATTAACTTGCTTCTTGTAAGATTCTCATGCAGCAAAGCATACATTCCTAATTATTTAACTTAATATTATTAAGTTATAATTGAGTGCTTAATATTAATATTATTATTAAGTGCTTAAGTTATTATTAAGGGCTTAAGTATTTTACTAGACTGGGGCCCAGGTGAGCAACTTTTCCATGCTGATGAGACTGTAAATTCTGTGACTGTTCCTGTTTGAAGAATTAAGATATCAATTTATTGAACATACTGCCATTATCACTGTTTTAAAACAAACTTCAAATAAAAAGTACAGTAAAAAATATATAAAGAAGACTGCTATTACCCTTAGAAGTGCATAATTATTCAATAAATCACAATTTGGCCTTCAATTTTTTTTAAATCTCTTGTAGTTCAAGCTAATAATTAAGATCTGAATTATTCTTCATAAGAAAATGTCCCTAAACATTAATCAAAACATGACAGTAGCATTCATATCTCATTTTGATAATAATTAAGGGCTGAAATGCACAGTTTCATATAATCAGTAAAGTTATTAAATAGTTTGCAGTAATTAACTATACAGTGGCCACAAGACCAAACCTGAAGTTTCTTTGACTTATGCTGTTGATTCTGTCTGCTCTGTACTGTTTGTGGCTGCCCATCATGGGACCAGATGTGTATCTGCACTGTAGTCATGTGCCTATCCTGCCTAATGAGAAGTTGTCAGGAAATCGTTTTGGAAGGGCAGACCACAGAGCATATCATTGACCACCACACTAATTTGCCCAACCTGATCACTGCCGAAGTCTGAGAAACTTACAGATATAATCATGTCCAGCAGTAGCCCAAAGGTATAATGCATTGTTTGACAGTCTGTGTCCAGCCTGCATGACCTTGAACTGCTAATAGGAAAGGTGTGGTATGCAGAAGTTCATGAATATTCAGTCCTGTATTGAGTTTAGCCACTTGTAAGATGAGTGACCCCATCATTAGCAGGTGCTTTTCCACAAAAGTGAAAAAAGCTGTTTTGATTTTTGCTGAACTCAATTCTGTCACCATTGTTCAATATACTCATGATGCACAGAAATAAGGCAAGTTCATAATTTAAGATGGAAACATGACATACTTTTGGCAGGTGGAGGGTACATGGCTTCTCACACAATGTTTCAGCATGAACAATTAAGAAAGTTTGCTGGGGAAAAAAGGTCAGCACTGAGAAGTGGTACAGATGTTTTGCTCGTTTGGACTTTGGTTCCTATAATGTAACTGAGGTCCAGAAGTTAGCAGTGTGAGATATTCATGCATAGTGTATCTATCTTTCCTGTTAACAGAACTTCTGTGCTGGAAGCAGTGTAAAGGATATATTTTAATGAAAGGAAAGAAGTTTTAGTTCTGTTGTGCCAGGCAATGGCTATAGATCTTATCTTGCCTGGCAAAAGCAACAACAAATCTCAGACCATCTTTTCTTTTTTTCTCCTTCCCAGTCCCCTCTTAATCGTCTTCTGAGAGTGTTGACTAAGAGCAGTACAGAAAGTGAGGTGGAATGTGCTGCCTTAAATAAAGTTAAAAATATCTGTTCTGTAAGGCTTGGTTCCATCTAGACTGAAGAAAACTTTTAAACTGAAAACCTGATAGACAAAGAGGGGTCAATACATACCCATGTTGTAGAATATGGACTGTGCTGTTTAACAGGGAGAGTTCTGCTGAATGGGAACTGTCTTGTCAGTAACAACTTATTTAGAGCAAGTACCACCCATATTTAGTATTTTCCCCTATTGGTGATGTGATTCTGTTTCTTCAATTTTCATCAGCTTTTTTTTTTTTCTGGCTCTCTTCCGAGTAACTTGCAATTCAGTGTATTTTGTACCTTCTGATCTCAAGCATCTTTAACCTTTTCCTAAGGAAAAGCCAAATACTTAGTGCTGACCAGTCAAGAAGTTGCCTAGCTGTGCAGAGGGGCTGTATATATGAGTAAATCAGTAGGAAGGAGCAGAGTGTACACTGGAAGACCTGCATCTGTACACTGGAAGACCTGCATCTCAAATCTTTTAAATATATTCAGAGTACAAAGGCAGTTCAAATAGAACACTGAAGTAGGAAAGTTCTGACAGCACTCTGGCTTGCTTTACAAGAAATATTTAGGTAAGAGGGTAAAAAAATTATTTGAGCCTGGGAAAATCAAAACTACATCAAAAGAAAGTGCTAATGTGCATTTGCGTATTATTTTAAATGTTTGATGTTTAATCTCTTTTTGACTGGCAATTCTATTTACTGAATTCATTAATAATTGGTCTTATTTGCTGTCTGGTGTAGTTGGTACCTTTGTAAATACTAACATGAAATACTACTAATTCAAAATCATACTAGACTGATGGAAAAATGTTGAAAAAAACAGTAAAAACTTAATACTGTAAAGAACTCTGTTAATATCTAAAGCTATGGCCAAACAACGGTGACTGGGGTATGTGGCAGTATGTTGAAGTAAACGGCCATCTGTACATAGCTTGATATTTTTAGCCATTGTCCTTAGTCATAAAATGAATGCATGTAAGATGATGTTTCCTTATAAGTGTGAAAAATAGGTGTGTGGCTGATTAAATTTGTGTGCACAAGCCTTTTCTAAAGAATTAATGCCTTCCACAGTTGTCAGCATGCTGGTATTATGCCTTAATACTCTATTCATCTTACAAATAGGAGCAATTGCCATTGTGAAGGAACTATATAGATCAATTTTGGATTGTTCCAAAAATGACAATATAATATAGTATTACTCATAAGATCATAACAGAAATGCCTTTTAACTCAAAGAAGATTGTGATTCAAATGATCTGTTAAAACATTTTAATAAGTTACTAAGAGTGATTTAAATACCCAGTCTTCCATAGAAGTAATTCACAAGAGAGATGTGAAATAAATCTTTACTTAAGGAGTTCTATGAAATTCCTCATATGAAGATGACAGACACATATTATGAAAGAATGAGAAATGTTTTACTCATGAATCACAGATGTATGCAAATGACATGAAATACAAGCAACTTCCACCGTGAGCACTCTAGTTTTAAAGTTTCTACATGCTCCTTGGTTTACCTGCATGACGTACCTCTTTCAGGAGTTATCTGGACATTGTAGCTCTTAAAAACCATGCTGCAGATCTGGTGTTTTGGACTGTGTTCCATAATTACACTGCTTTCAGAAGCCTCACTCAATGCAAATGCATTTACCTAACTGCTTGCCAGGAAAAGACTAAATTGAAAAAAACCAATTCTGTGCTTTACTCATTTTTTATTTCAGTATCCTTCTGGTTGACCCGTTTTGTTTGAGCTGCTCTTTTAAATCATTTAAAACTCATATATGACAAAAGAAACTAATATTAAAATCAAGTAAATAATTTCTATTTAAAAATTAATAATTTAAAGAAAAAAAAATAAGGAAATGGGACTTTTAGTTGTGGGGTTACGAAGATGTGACTGCTTTGGAACTTTGGGAACATTTCTGAGAGAAATGGGACTTAGAAAGGATGATGACCAACAGACGACAAGGAAGGAATCAAAGGAAAGCACAGATGTGGAAAGGTGTGGAAGAGTCAGATGGAGTTAAGAAAATCATAGGAAGAGATGCTTATAAGCAACGCAAGGATGTCTACAGAACAGATGGTAACTATTTTTGTTAGAACAGCTCCTGTCTTTAAAATCATGAATAAGATTCAGATGTTATTATCACAGCTTGTTCATCAGCCTTCAGAACTGAATATCTATAACTTTCTTCAATAATCCAAGAAAGCAATTGAATAAAGCTGCCAACCATCATCTCCAAGATTCCTGTACTTACCATTTCAAAGTCTTATTCAGTCCTAGAACAAAAAAGGAATATAGCACCCTGGGCCATAATAGAATAATAAAATCATAGAATGGGTAAGGTTGGAAAGGACCTTAAGATTGTCTAGTTCCAGCCCCCTGCCATGGGCAGGGACGCCGCACACTAGATCATGTTGCCCAGTGTTCTATCCGACCTGGCAATAATAAAACAACCTAGTCTAAAAGATTATCAAACTTTGTCAATGGTGAATGATAACGAATACTAACTATATATAAAAGAAACATACAGAATACATACATAGTCAATTATCAAATACTTAAGAGCAACATTGGTATCAAACATTAAATGATGGTTCACCTAAGCAAACATATGCTTACATATGTAGCCTACCAGTAGGTGAATGTAATGCAGTCAGATTTTGCAGTGGTGTTCCCAGGGTTAAATATTAAGAAAGTAGTTAAAAAGCAGCACGCTTCCAACTGTCTTTACTGAAAAGTAGGGTCAGCTTTTGAAAAGATCTGTTTTTCAAACTCATGTCTAGAGATTTCATGTCCATCACATTAATCTGAACAGCTGTTAAAATGAGAGCATTTGTGCTCACCCACCCCCCTTTTTTTCAAACAGAACATTCTAATGAAACTAACTGCCATTACCTGATATATTGCTTCATTAGCATTAATTGCCATCTATAAACTACTACTTTCCAACATCAAATAATTTCTGGTTTTCTTATCATGTATTTCTTATGATATTTCATTTTCAAGTGATGGTATTTTTTCATCAGAGACATAATAGGAAGAAAACGGTGTTAAGGAAGCATGATGTATGCAGGAAGAATTTGATGATGTTTTCACAGGGAAAACCCTGAAGCCAGTTTCATAAACTTGACTTACTTAATGACATTGTAAAATCATTTAGCTTTTTCTTTTCTATTTTTCCCAGAAGTCTTTCATTAAATACTCCATTTTTGTCCAAATAAGTTCTTTCTTATCTTTAAGATAAAAGCCAGGACATATTTCTTCAAGATCTTTGTACTGCAGGAAGATGATTATTTGCACAACCTTTATTGCTCTCCAGCTGGGTTATAAGAAGGAAAGATACAACATAGAAGCAATTAATAGAAATACAAATTGGAAACTTCATTGAAGTGTTTTTTGAGGTGATTAAGTCTTTCTGTGATCATGAACTTACAATATTTGTTCCAAGGAGATTAAAGTAGGGATTTTTACTTTCAGAAGTATAAAAATTTTAGTTACCAGTGAATCTGATTATATCAACACATACATACCAGTTTTATTTAAAAGTAAAATTTAGTTGTTGACTCAGATCAGGCAAAATTTAGAGAATGACAAGTGGCTTCTAAAATATCCTACAGACTTTTTATCCGATCCTCTTTTCTAATTCCCTCTTTTACTCCGTGGAAAACTTGTTTCTGTTCTACATTAAATGCATATGCTATTAGTCTTTTGTAAGGCCATTGTGTATTTAAATGAGTATAAATACTCATTTAATAGTAATAAAACATAAAATATATTACTTGCCAAAGGAAGCTACTGAATCCCCCTTCCTCAGAGGTATTAAAATAAAATATAAAATATATTACTATTTATAAAAAAAAATATATTACCATATAATAGTAATAAAATGAGTTGAAAAATAATAAAAACAAATAGCAGAAAAAAGTAGCAATGAATATACATTTAAATTAAAGCTAGATAAGAATATATCCATGAAAACTTACTTACAAAAAGAACCAGTCATTACAGTTACAGTTTAATATTTAGACTCCATTGAAAAGCATCTTTCCACAAAAAAGAAAAAAACAGTCATTAGAGGTCTATGTACCATATATAGTAAGGTGGTTACCATAGCAAGATTTACAGACCCTGTCCCCAAATATGATGATCTGTATGAGGAAATACATGATAATATTCAGTATCAGTAATGCTGACTTAAGCCAGACTTTAAGCATCCTCTACATAACTGACATAACTAACTACAATCAGGTAGTTATGTGTACTGCCAGCTTGCAATATGTGTATATGCCAGCATCAAAGTTAAGGGGAAATTTATCTTGGCCAAGGGGATTTGAATTCTATGCTGTCACTTCTCTGACTCTGTATAGAAGAAAAGCAGTATACATGTAAGTCTATAGAGCTTATCTCTGATAAAAGGGTAATGTTTGATAAATAATTTTTTATTTGGAAAAAGAACCAGATAGTGCTTACCCCTCTCTCATCAGAGGGCAATTACTCATCTGAGTAGCTCCAGTCTTTATTTCAGTGGGAGGAAGGAATTCAAAATAAGTGATAAAAGGGGAATTTTTCAATATTTTATAACCCTCTCGATTTTTACAGTCTTCAGTAAATTTGCAATCCCAAACATATTTTGGTTCGTATGGTGTAGTAGTCATTAACATAAGTCACTGGATGATAATTTGATGATAATAGCTATTGCTGAGGGTGAATATAGTTCCTGTATTTTCATCCTTTAAAGTAATAAGAAGATTGAATTATTGTCATTGGTAGATGCTAGTTGAATTTGTAAAGGTCAGCTTAAAATAGCTGAAATTCATTGTGACTATAATCTGTTGTAGAATTTGGGTCATTAAGTACATCTAAAAGACTATTCATTATATGTGTAACAGTGCTTCCTTCTTAAAGTTAAGGAGACTCTCAGTGGCAGTTAGTGGCCAAAAAAGGAGCTAGATCCCTGTATTTTTGCAGCAGATCTGCAGAAGACACACTAACTCACACCCACCCTGGAGTACTACTTGAACATACATTTGCAGTGTACCCTTGTGGCAGTGAGATCTAATAGCATACTGGGCTGTATCATTCCACCCTTATGTCTGGAGTGCTGTGTTAAGCCCTCTCCAGTATGACAGAGCTATGAGCAAACTGAGCAGTGTCGCATAGGATGCCATTAAGATGATCAGGGAGTGGAAGTATAAGAGGCTGAAGAAGTTGTGTTTGTTTAACCTGCAGAAAAGAAGGCTAAAGGGGGCTTCTAACTTTGCCTGCTACTAGGAGGACAAGAGGCAAGATGCCAGACTTTTCTCAAGAGGTGCACAGCAAAAGGGCAAGAAGCAGCAGTCATAGGCTGCATTAAAGCAAAATGCAACTGGATAGAAGGGGAGGAAATATTGCTGTTAGAAAGGTTAACCATGGGAACAGGTTGCCCAAGGAAGCTACTGAATCCCCTTCCTCAGAGGTATTAAAATCCCACTTCAACAAGACCATAAGCACCTTCATCTGAGTTCCAACCAGGCTGACCCTACTATTAGCATGCAGTAGAACTAGGTGACTTCCAGAGGTAACCTCTGATTAGCATTCTTCTGTGATTCTGTCTTGCCGTCTCAGCTGACACTTTGGAAGGACCCAGGTTGCTTACAGACCCCATATCAGACTTTCTAGTCCAATGCAGAAGTCTTAGATATTCTAGGGCATCTAAAATAAGCTGAAGACCAGGCAGAGAGCACCAAAGTACATGTAATGGCACTGGACAGCTATATTGGCAACTGAGTCATGCCCCATCTGTTTAATTGGTCCTCTCACGTTGTCCTCTGCTTAGATCAGTAAGCAGGAATAGAATACTCCTGAAACACAGTGCTGGAGTTGACCATATGAAAATACACCCATGGATTTCTTTATAATAATAATAATTGGAGGGAGAAGAATTACCCATTATGCAGAAGATAGAGTGGTTAAAGTATTCACTCAGGGATGAGTGACTCAGATCAGCTGTCGTCTCTTTATACAAGGTTTCAAATTATCATGCCTCATCTCCTTTGATACTTGCCTTTCCATTTTACCTATGTGAGGACTGCATGTTTCACTTTTTCCTGATGAAGTTATTCATCATGCAACACATTCTGGACTCATTAGGCCTGACAGAAAATGTGACACCATAGCCTTTTTGTCACATCACTGTGTAAGAAGTGTGATCTCCTATTCCTGCTATGGTTTCATCAATAATCCATTTTACAGTGAAATGTTTCATGGGTTTGGTTGGGGTTTTTTTTGGTTTTTTTTTTTTTTTTTGTATTTCTAATGACTATTTTATAAAGACAATGCCTAGATGGGTAAAGACATTTAGTTAGTAAATCATACTGAGAGGGAAAAGTACCAATTGCCAGTGTTTGCATGATCAGTGTCTGCAGTGATCATTCAGAACTGATTTTTAGAGATCTCTAGACTTGTGTTTAATCATAGAGAACAACAAAGTGTAAGAAGTGCTGACAGTAAGGCATCCTTACTTTGATCTCAGAGGGCATAATTGTATTATTCATCACGTAAAAGGAGAACTAGAGAAAAAGAGGAAACAGGAGCAGCAGGTGTTCTATTAATGTATTAGAGACATTTTTCAAGGTGATGAGAGATGTATGATTCGGACAGAAAATGTATATACACAATCACAGAATCACAGAATCACAGAATCCCAAGGGTTGGAAGGGACCTAAAAAGATCATCTAGTCCAACCCCCCTGCAAGAGCAGGGTAACCTACAGTACATCACACAGGAACTTGTCCAGGCGGGCCTTGAATATCTCCAGTGTAGGAGACTCCACAACCCCCCTGGGCAACCTGTTCCAGTGCTCTGTCACTCTTACAGTAAAGAAGTTCTTCCTGATGTTAACGTGGAACTTCCTATGTTCCAGTTTACACCCATTGCCCCTTGTCCTATCACTGGCACAGTGATATACACAATGTGCTGCATGTTCTCTGTAATAACACTTTAATTCTAATAAAAGACCAACAAGTACTTGCACACCATTCTGTATGAAAATCTGACTAATTCTATGCTTCTGAAAGCAATGGCTTTGCATCTTTTGGTACTGCATTACTCATGGAACCAGAACTGAATCTGTAGGAGCATTACATTTTTAATAGACTTTTATTGAGAACTTATTTTAAGTAAGGTGCTTTAATAAAAATTAACTAAAAAATTAAATTGCATAGCAATACCCCAGAGCATTCAGGTTTTTGGCTTATATTCAACACTTCAATGATTCTAGGTGGTAGGAGAAAAGTGAAGCATACAGAGTAGGTGATAGCCATAGGTTATCAGAAATTATGGATAGCAGAAGAGAGTAAGAAAAGAAAAAATCTTTTAGAAGGGCCTGTTGTGATAGATGAGAGCTGACGGTTTTAAACCAAAAGAGGGGAGATTCAGGCTGGACTTGAGGAAAAAATTCTTTACAAAGAGGGTGGTGAAACTATCCCACGTTGCCCAGAGAGGTGATAGATGCATCATCCCTGGACACATTCAAGACCAGAGTGGATGTGGTTTTGGGGAACCTGATCTGGTTGAAGATGTCCCTGCTCGCTGCAGGGGGCTTGAACTAGATGACCTTTGAAGGTCCCTTCGAACCCAAACTGTTCTATGATTGTATGATGATCTTACAACTATTTTCTTTTTTTTATGTCACATCTCTCTGAATTAATCTACATTCCATAACAGTAGAATTAATAAATATCTGTCAAATTTCTGGCAGTATACAGATACACACATTAGATCAATCAATTCACGCTGTTTGAGAAAGGTTTTTCCTGTTTTTACTATGAGAAATGTGAAAAACCCTTTTTTAACAAGATATCCTGTGAAATAGATTCAGCAAATTGAGAAGATAAATGTTCCCCTAGAAGGGATCAAGTTAGGCTTGGTGCAACTCAGGTCACACTTTGGTTCTTTCAAATCATTTCTTTTTCTTTTTTTTTTTTCCAATGTGTTTTTAAGTTATTAAAACTTCTGTGTCTACCAAGGTATTGAGAAGGAAAGAGCAGAAGTGCCACTATTGAGACCCAGCAATTCATTTTCAAAGATGACTGCCTTTGTACCAAGGAAATCAGTAGATAACATTTCCTCTAAACATACAGTATCTTCATTACATGAAAGTATTTTTCTATAGTTGTGTGGAAATAATTAACAATTATATATAAATTAACAGTATGTATTTGTGAGTCTTCTAGATATATTGCTGAATATTGTTTGCAGGTTTGCACGATAATTCAGACACACTTAAAGCACTTTCTAATTATTATTTGAAACATTACACTATAAAACCTCACAGCTTAGAACTGAATCTGTGGAAGGCAACCATTGATAGAGATCTAACCTTGCCTCACTTACCCAGAACTGTTTCTTTTGCTATAAAAAAAAATATGACTCTTCAGCACCTTTTCACTTTTTGCAATACACTTCTCAGAAATAAAGTCATGCTTTGGAGGAGCTTTAGAGAATAGCTGAATTGTGATGGGTAAAGCTGTGTCAGGGTGCACATGTCTAGCAGAGTATAATGTACTGCAGAGTTCAGCTTTCTGTCCTAACCATCTTCAAATAGAAACTGTATCGGGTTTTATGCCTTAAAATCGTTGCCTTAGTTTAGGATATTATGGTTTCTATAACCCTTTCTGTGCTTGGTGGGCAGTTAAAAGCAATACTTTGTGTCTGCCAAATGAATTACTAAGCAAATTCTATAAAACTTTATGGTATGCATCTCTCGCATCAGCTACCATGCAGATTTTAGGAAGTACCAGAATACATTTCTTAGCGTATCAATCATCCACCACCTAATGTCATTTTAACATAAGATCTGGGAGGAAAAAAAAAAATAGTCCTAATGCTGTTTCTTTTGAGAATTACTGCCTGGAATATACTTAACATTTATGGGAGCAGGCATGGTAAGACAGGTTCCTGCTGGAAAGGAAGCAGCTCAGCGCCTCTTGCTCCCATGAATAGTCTGTGAAATGCATTTGTTAAAAATATATTAAAAACATTTATTAAAAAGGAGTCTTAACTGCTTTGACCATTCTCTGTAGTTCTAATTCTGACCACAGATTTAGATGATGACTATCAAATCGACACTCAAATTTACGTTATATGAATTTTTAATTGATCAGGTTGTAGAAAGGGTAGTATTAAGGGTTTGATTTATATCCGCTTACCAAGTCAATACTGTAGAACAGGATGTTTTACTGAATTTAGGATTTGGTAATACATAAAGACTGTCTTGCAGATAATTATTTTAATTTTTGGAGTACGAGATCAAACTGCAAATATTCTTGTAGCTTTTTGAAATTCTTCTAAGAACATAACCAGTAACAATTGTTAGATATGTGGCACCAAACTGACATTTGCTATGTAGAGCTGAGGGTCCTGCTCTTACATGGGATGCTTGTAATTTTAGAGCATTTAAGCCTCCCTAATCATAAGAGATGATGCTGCAAGGACTTTGATAATTAGATTTTATTTAAAAAAAAAAAAAAAAGATGATAGGCTCACACTGATCAGAGAATCTCAGCAGTTCCAACAAGAGCAGGAATGTTTGCCTTGGTAAGTTCATCAGGGATTTCCTAAATTCCCTGGAAACCCAGTCTGAAAGCATGACTCCAGGCACAGTTTTGAACAACAAATCTGACCTTGCAAATAGACTTACCCAATTTTAGTACTTACAGGGCCACTATCCTTAGAATATCTGGGTTCTTCATGATCCTTAACATACTTAAATGTGTCATTAAATTACTAAGACCACAATTCAAATTATTAGCAATTTCTATAGAAAGCTGAAGAAAACTGATGTGATTAATCCATTATTCTACTGTGCTTTGCAGGTCCTAAAATGGTAGAATTCCATGGTCAGCAATTTCAGATCAACTCAAAGGACGGCAAACCACTTTTTACAGTGGATGAAAATGAGGTTGTAATTGGCACAGATAAACTTCGAGTCACAGGTTTGTAACAGTTTGAGAAATGCCCAAATAGCCACAAGAAAAACACAATGAAAAATGCCATTTTTAAATACATCATTTTGTCAATGCAGGTTCTGGTTTTACCTCATTAGGGAATAGAAATCTGAAGATATAACCTTTGTCAACAAGTAATCAGTTAGAACTTTTAAAAGCAAAATTATAATGCATATCACAGTAAAATAATAAATATGTATATATGTATATTTTATTTTAGTGATCGGTGCTTTTTTTTTCTGAATTATTAAATGTTTCCGATGCACGATGTTAACTGAGGCTGAAAAAATTCTAGATAATACAAATTGAGTTGTATTGGGTTTTATTTGTGAAAACATTTTTAGATTCTCTCTGCTATTTTTATATGATTTTATCTTTCAAAGTGAAAGCCACTATATTTCTGCTTTTTTGTGTAGACGTATGTGACAGAATGGTATTTGTAATATATTTTAAATGCCATTTGTCAAAGACTAGTTTGTCTTAGGCTATTTCTTCAAATCACCGAAGTCCTCATTTACAAAATAAGATGTCAGTTATCACATGAAAAGCTACTTCCTTTCATATGACCTGATAAAGTCAACATTCATTTTCCAAGTATAAGGTTGCATTAATGCAGATGTATCAAGGTGTGATTTCTCCTTAAGCAGAAGAATCCATCAAAGGGAATAACAAGAAATATTCTATAACTTGTTTTCAATTACATTTTTAATATTTGTAACCTGAGTGGAGCTATCATGATTAACTTTTGCTAATTATTGGTCCCCTGAAATCTTGAGGTCTTAATTTGAATTGATGTATTCATATTACTACAAATGTAGTAACTATACAATTGGTGTTTCAAAGCCAAAGTTAAGTTATAATAAATGTGTTAATAAATTCTGTTTATGCCTGAGGGTCTTATCTTAAGTTTTTTACTATTTAACTTAATTGAAATTACAACTGTGTTTAACCAGGAAGCCATATCAAATAATTATTGTTTGCCCAAGGGATGCTAAACTCTAATAGAAAAGCATGTTTAACAAAGATATGAAAAACAGCATAATTGTTAACTGATTTGGAAAAGTCTATCTCTGCTCAAAGTAAGTAAAAATAATTCATACACGAGTGTAAAAAACATGTAGTCTGACTTGTCCAATATTAGTCTTTACACCGCAAGGATAATTGTTTACTTTAGCAGATACTGTAGAAAGACGCATTGCCTGTTTCTTTTTTACGCTGTAGTACAAGTTAAAAGCAAATCCATTAAAATCAGTGAGGCTATTTCAGTGTAAAATTAATAGGAGTGAGAGGACATTCATACCTACTTTGCTTCAAATTCATAGAATCATAGAATAGTTAGGGTTGGAAAGGACCTCAAGATCATCTAGTTCCAACCCCACCTCACACTAAACCATGCCACCCAAGGCTTCATCCAACCTGGCCTTGAACACTGCCAGGGATGGAGCATTCACAGCCTCCCTGGGCAACTGATTCCAGTGCCTCACCACCCTAACAGGAAAGAATTTCCTCCTTATATCCAATCTAAACTTCCCATGGTCAAGTTTTAACCCGTTACCCCTTGTCCTGTCACTACAGTCCCTGACAAAGAGTCCCTCCCCAGCATCCCTATAGCCCCCCTTCAGATACTGGAAGGCTGCTATGAGGTCTCCACGCAGCCTTCTCTTCTCCAGGCTGAACAGCCCCAACTTCCTCAGCCTATCTTCATACGGGAGGTGCTCCAGTCCCCTGATCATCCTCGTGGCCCTCCTCTGGACTTGTTCCAGCAGTTCCATGTCCTTTTTATGTTGAGGACACCAGAACTGCACACAATACTCCAGGTGAGGTCTCACGAGAGCAGAGTAGAGGGGCAGGATCACCTCCTTCGACCTGCTGGTCACGCTCCTTTTGATGCAGCCCAGGATACGGTTGGCTTTCTGGGCTGCGAGCGCACACTGAAGCTGGCTCATGTTCATTTTCTCATCAACCAGCACCCCCAAGTCCTTCCCCAAAGGGCTGCTCTGAATCTCTTCTCTGCCCAGGCTGCAGCAGTGCCTGGGATTGCTCAAGGTGTAGTACCTTGCACTTGTCATGGTTGAACTTCATAAGGTTGGCATCAGCCCACCTCATGAGCGTGTTGAGGTCCCTCTGGATGGCATCCTTTCCCTCCAGCGTATCAACCGGACCACACAGCTTGGTGTCATCGGCAAACTTGCTGAGGGCGCACTCAATCCCACTGTCCATGTCACTGACAAAGATCTTAAACAAGACCGGTCCCAACACCGATCCCTGAGGAACAACACTCGTTACTGGTCTCCAGCTGGACACTGAGCTATTGACCACAACTCTTTGCATGTGGTCATCCAGCCAGTTCTTTATTCACCGAGTGGTCCACCTATCAAATTGATATCTCTCCAGTTTAGAGAGAAGGATGTCGTGTGGGACAGTGTCGAATGCTTTGCACAAGTCCAGGTAGATGACATCAACTGCTCTACCCCTGTCCATCAATTCTGTAGCCCCATCATAGAAGGCCACCAAATTGGTCAGGCCGGATTTCCCCTTAGTGAAGCCATGCTGGCTGTCACCAAGCACCTTGTTGTTTTTCATGTGCCTTAGCATGCCATCCAGGAGAATGTGCTTCAGTATTTTACCAGGCACAGAGGTGAGACTGACTGGTCTGTAATTCCCCAGGTCTTCCATTTTCCCCTTCTTGAAAATGGGGGTTATATTTCCCTTTTTCCAGTCGTCAGGAACTTCACCTGACTCCATGATTTTTCAAATACGATGGCCAGTGGCTTAGCAACTTCATTCGCCAGCTCCTTCAGGACCCACGGATGGATTCCATCAGGTCCCACGGACTTGTGTGCGTTCAGTTTTTTAAGATGGTCTCGAACCAGATCCTCACCTACAGTGGGCCCAAGGTCTTCATTCTCACAGCCCCTGTGTCTGCCTTCTAAGAACTGGGTGGTGCTGTCAGAGCCTTTGCCAGTGAAGACCGAGGCAAAGAAGTCATTCAGAACCTCAGCCTTCTCCAAATCCTGTGTAGCCAGTTCTCCTGAGAGCTTCCAGAGATTAATTTATTAATTTAAAATAAATTAATTTTAAATAATAAATAATTAAAAATAATTTATTAAAATTGTGATTTAAATGATACTATTAGCATGAAGGATGAATTAGCAATACTTTGCATACTGAGATAATTTTTTAAATATTTTAGATAAAGAACAAGATCAATGTGGAATAAATTTTGAAAAGCTCATATCATAAGAAACAGAGTACCTCAGGCTTAAAATACACAACATCTTGCAATATTTTAGGTATAGTGTAGGGGACTATTTGATTTTAGTTTTAGTTTGATTTCATTTATGTGAATTATGAAAAGCTCAGTAACAATTTGTTAGAAAACCTGAAAGGCTCCAACTAAAATATAATGTAGCAGAGAGCAAATGTCTGTGATTTAGGATCTTTCAGGAAAAAATAAAAGTCTAAGAATACGGTAGTAGAATCCAGCACCTCAGGAATTGCCATTTTCCAACAATTTGGTATGTTTGACCTCATGATATTTCAGTTAGATGTTTTCTGGCCTATATGGTAGAATGAAACAGCAGCAGACCCTCTCTTTGTTCTCCTAAGAAGGGCAAACGCCTGGGGAAAGCCATGAGCAGCAAGGTGTCTCAGGTACCTCACAGGGTCTCAGGTCTTGATGCTCAAGTTTAGACAACTGAATTGAACCTGGTCAACACAGTCAATGCAGTCTACAGCATGAAGGAGGCACCTAGGCCTGGCATGGGGAGAGCTACTCTGCTGGCCAAATACAGTTGTCTACTTTAGGATGAGCTCAGCGGCTCACTCATCTCCCTTGAATATAGTGGCTGAGTTCATATGCTAAAACTTGATCATCCAGCAGTATTTGAAACACGTTTGGATATTGCTTTATCTACAAGAGACACTTCATTTGATCATGACAGCTAGAGGCCAAGCATGGTGAACAAGGGTATTTTAGATTACAGTAGGTACATATGAATAGGTAACTGAATTCTGCTTCTATGTCATCTGTGACCCCTACATCATAGACACCATAGACACTTAAATTTAAGTGTATGAAAGTGAATCTCAGCTCAACCCTTCATGACAGTTAATGCTACCCAGAGATGTACTCCAGTTACAACCTTTTCAATATTCTGTAATGACCTGCATCTTTTGCAGACATTTATTACTCTGCTACAGAAGTATCAAACATCAACATTTTGTTCTAGTAGGGTTTTTTACATTCAGTTGGCATTGGTGACAGTAAAACCCACCTTATAACAGTGTATTAGCTAGCAAATAAATTTCTGCTTTATAACTAACAATATTGTCATGGCAGTAGGAGTGAAGTCACAGGACTAGCTGGAACCAGAATCTTCCTGTACAAATGGCTAGAGTCCATGGCCGTAGGAGTCCACTTCTTCACTCCTTTGCCTGCCCTTCAAACTTGCTAACTGGAAGTCTGTCCATAGAAGGGAGAAAATAGGCTCAAGCAGATAAAATTATATGCAATAAAATCCATTCAGCAGATAAAAAATGGTCTCAAGTACTGCACACAAAAATTTTTAACAGGTACAAATAATAGTTTATATATCATGACTGTTGTATTGGGTAATATTTTGATGGTGAGAAGGTAAGAAATTAATAGAATGTATCTGCTTGGCCTCCACTTTTCTTGAAGAAAAGGTGGCAGGGCAGAGGGGATTAATATCTTTATGGAGAAGCATATTGTATTGGCCTTTCTACAGTTTACTACTTGTCCTGCTTGTTTGTCTTTCATAATGTCTTAAAGATTTGCTGAGAATTGTCAGTGATTTTCTAGTGCTCTGTGCTATGGAAAAGTTTACAGTTTGAGTAGTTACTGATGAAGTGCAACGTGAAGATATATGTTTGATTTAAACACCTTTGCTCAGAAGGTGGGGTAAGTAGGGGACAATTTGAGGGTATGAATAAACATTCTGTTAGACTTTGAAGAGGCAGATAGTCTATGCTTGATAGGGTGTGTAGGTTGTATTAATGAACCTTTCTGACTTCAGTCCTCATTAAGAAAATTAGTATCTTGAGCTTGTGTATTGTAGGATTAAATTCATAAGTAATAGTCTATAAAACAGTAAATGTAGTAATATTCATATCATATTTGATATTATTTCTTTACAGTTTAAAATACAAAGCAGGCAATGAAGATAAGAAATTTATTTAGGGCCATTTAAAAAAAATTTTGCCCTGAGATTATTTTTGGGGTTTTAGTGTCATACTTAATTTTTCTCACAGGAAGGCAAGGTTTTACTCTTACCTAGAGGTGAAAGCTTAAAATATGCAGATAAGCCTTTTCATTCCCATTACACTACCACCACCACCACTCTGACTAGTGCATTAATGCTGATATTTCCCATTAGCTTTCTTCCATTATGAATATTTAGGTCTGTAACATTTGCAAAGATTTTGTGGAATTTTAGTTCTCTCTATTAACTGTAATGGAAGCTGTACTTTAAAAGTCTTACCACTTATTTTGTTGTCTCAAGTAGTTTAAAATTTCTCTGTCTTCACACTTCTTGGATTTCATTTTAAAATTTACACATGAATTTTTACATTACCCATGTACTGGGTTGTTCCAATCAATGCTGTAATAGTAGTACTGTAGCTATATTTTAATTGTCTTATTAACTGTTAATATATGGTTACTTATCTTTTTTTTAATATCAATGTGGCCATATAAATCACTGTTGCTGTTTTCTTTCCATTTGAACTTTTATATATATAGTTTTTGTTGGTTTTTTTTTTTTTTGCAGGGCCTGAAGGAGCACTTTTTGAACATTCTGTAGAAACACCACTTGTGAAAGCAGAAGCCTTTAAACAGCTTAGGTAAGAATTAATACATAAAACCATTGATAAGTAAACATTGTTTACTATAGATATTCAGATTTTTTCTGAACATGGCATTGTCAACAGCATTTACAGAACTGTAATTTAAAACAAATTACTGTTTTAAACTAAAATTATACATTGCTCTGCAGTTTTCAAAGATATTATGAATGCTTTATTGGTGGTGGTGAATATTTAAAGCCACATAATATTCTGTGGAAAGTTTTTCAATAAACTTCTATTTTTCAGCTTTGAAAACCTCAGGTATGACTTTTTCTATTATGTTGCAATAAAAGTTGCTTGTCTGCAGCAGGTCATTGGCCTATAATTAGTCAAGATTTTTAGAAACTACTGTCAATCTTAGGAAACACTAGTAAGAACACTTTGGAAATGTGCGATGCTTTGTATGAGTGAAGAGAAGTTTGGGGTGAGAAAATCAATATAAACTACTTGGTATGTTTCAGAACCCCTTAATTCAGGGATAGCATTTCTTTCTGCATTACTCTGTGTAATTTTGAATATCCCAAATTAGCTTGTAATAAGTTGGTTATGATGAGGTAATAAACTCAAATTGCATTCTGTTCATGAACATGTTATGTTTCTTTTTAAAAGCCAGTTCAAAGAAAGGTTTGAAATGAAAGCGAATCTCTTTAACAAGTATACTTCTGTACTTTCATTCCTTGGCAGTTTGCTACTTTCTGTCATAAAATTTCTCTTCTTAGGTTTTTTTTTTTCTCCAATAGGGATAACTACTAGACAGTAATGGAAGATGATTAAAGTTTTCAAAAACAGTCTGTATCTTGGTGACTGAATTTTCAAATTGAGAATGGCAAATGAGAGGGAGACCATTAAGATCATAGAATCATAGAACAGTTAGGGTTGGAAAGGACCTCAAGATCATCTAGTTCCAATCCCCCTGCCATGGGCAGGGACACCTCACACTAAACCATGCCACCCAAAGCTTCATCCAACCTGGCCTTGAACACTGCCAGCGATGGAGCACTCACAACCTCCCTGGGCAACCCATTCCAGTGCCTCACCACCCTAACAGGAAAGAACTTCCTCCTTATATCCAATCTAAACTTCCCCTGTTCAAGTTTTAACCCGTTACCCCTTGTCCTGTCACGACAGTCCCTGACAAAGAGTCCCTCCCCACCATCCCTATAGGCCCCCTTCAGGTACTGGAAGGCTGCTATGAGGTCTCCACACAGCCTTCTCTTCTCCAGGCTGAACAGCCCCAACTTCCTCAGCCTGTCTTCATACGGGAGGTGCTCCAGTCCCCTGATCATCCTCGTGGCCCTCCTCTGCACTTGTTCCAACAGTTCCATGTCCTTTTTATGTTGAGGACACCAGAACTGCGCACAATACTCCAGGTGAGGTCTCACAAGAGCAGAGTAGAGGGGCAGGATCACCTCTTTCAACCTGCTGGTCACGCTCCTTTTGATGCAGCCCAGGATACGGTTGGCTTTCTGGGCTGCGAGCGCACACTGAAGCCGGCTCATGTTCATTTTCTCATCAACCAGCACCCCCAAGTCCTTCTCTGCAGGGCCACTCTGAATCTCTTCCTTGCCCAATCTGTAGCTGTGCCTGGGATTGCTCCGACCCAGGTGTAGGACCTTGCACTTGTCATGGTTGAACTTCATAAGGTTGGCATCAGCCCACCTTACAAGCGTGTCAAGGTCCCTCTGGATGGCATTCCTTCCCTCCAGCATATCAACCGGACCACACAGCTTGGTGTCATTGGCAAACTTGCTGAGGGCGCACTCAATCCCACTGTCCATGTCAGGGACGAAGATGTTAAACAAGACCGGTCCCAACACCGATCCCTAAGGGACACCACTCGTTACCGGTCTCCAGCCGGACATTGAGCCATTGACCACAACTCTTTGTGTGCGGCCATCCAGCCAGTTCCTTATCCACTGAGTGGTACATCCATCAAATTGATATCTCCCCAATTTAGAGACAAGGATGTGGTGTGGGACAGTGTTAAACGCTTTGCACAAGTCCAGGTAGATGACATCAACTGCTTTACCCTTATCCTTCAGTTCTTTAGCCCCATCATAGAAGGCCACCAAATTGGTCAGGCAGGATTTCCCCTTAGTGAAGCCATGCTGGCTGTCACCAAGCACCTTGTTGTTTTTCATGTGCCTTAGCATGCCTTCCAGGAGAATGTGCTCCAAGATCTTGCCAGGCACAGAGGTGAGACTGACTGCTCTGTAATTCCCCGGGTCTTCCATTTTCCCCTTCTTGAAAATGGGGGTTATATTTCCCTTTTTCTAGTCGTCATACTTCTTTTAATTTTCTCCTTGATATTAATGATTTACTTACAGTAAGATATGTGTGCATTCAAAGATCAAATGAGCTCAAGACATTAGTTTTTACATGTTGATGTCCACTTTCAAAAGTGTGTGTCTTCTACTGTGGTAGAATTTGGATGTGACAGACTTCGATCAGTATGTATGATTATGCATTGTCGTGAACGTTGCCTGATTTTGTAGGGAATGGATTCATTATGTTGTAGATTTGTCATCTCCTGTCATTATCTCAGTTTTTGTAAGGTAGGTTGTTGAATTTTGTAATTACAAAGACAAGAATATCTGCAGATTTTCATTGCATACATATCAACTCTTTTCTGTGGTTATTACTTCAAATGCATGATCAATTAATTTTTTAACAGGCTTAAAGCTAATAGTTTTATCCTATATTCATTATGTTGTAGTCAATTTTAAGTTCTTATCTGCTCTTCATTCAAAAACAATTACACTGTTTCAGGCTATATACAACTATTATTATTATAAATTTTTCCCTGGTTTTGAAATAGGATATAATTTGAAGACTATTCAAATTCATTGAGATTAATTCAAATAACCTGTAAAGTTCTCCTGCATGGATGAGTGGCTTATCTCCCTAGTGATTTTTGCCACAATTATAAACACATGTTTTGAGCTAAAACGTTGCTATGTGTTAGCAGAGCTTGAGTGTAGTTTTTAAAATCTCATTCAGTTCTGTCTTCAGTTAACTTCAAATAGTGGGAAGTACAGATTCTTCCAGAATTTACAGAAGTTTGCTAAGAATTATAACATCAAAGAAACACCTACATGGCCGCATCAACACTGACACTTGCAACTGACCTTAGTATTTGACATAAATCCTAAGAGCTGCTAAACACGTCTGCTAGAGGGCAAGTTAGCTTAACCCTAAAAAAAATGCTGAATATTAGGACATGAAGCTGTGCAATGTAAACACTACTTACTCATGTCCTGGCAGGCCCTTACCCAGTTCAAAGCGCCTTGTTCCTTTAATTTTATTTTATTTATTTATTTATTTTCCCCTGTCATAATCAGCATCAAGTCTGAAAGCAGAGATGGCAGTGATTCTATGGAGGGCTTCTGGGGAGCATCAAGCAAATGCAGATGCTAAGTTAAGATGTAGACAGAAAAGAACAATTTATAAAACTCATGCTGGAAACTTTCAAGGGTAATCTTAAAAACCATTGTAAACATTGTAAACAAAATTCATGCATTCTGTTGTGACAGAGCTCAAATACATTTACCAATGAATGGTTATTTTTTAATGCTTTATAAATATTCTGTTTCATTCCACATTGTTAAATACAAGAAACTATCTACTGAAAAGCTTCAGTATGAAAATTTAAAATGCCATTTTTAAGTATTACTTTTCTATTTTAAACTTGAATGTGCTCCTTTTCCACATTAAGGTTGTGAGTACCAAGTTATAGGTAATATAACCTATTTGCTCACCTCAAGCCTTATTGTCACACTTTCACTGTCTATTAATCTTCTTCTATTTTTCCTCTATTTTTCCTTCAGTGGTTGTGCTGTACTATGTGAATATGATATGCTAGATGAATGTGATATGAAGTGCCATGGTATGCAGCATTAAATATAGGGAATACTGCTTCAAGAAAACCCATCCACTTCAAATGTAGTTGCATGTTTCAAGGAGCTGATTGGAAAGCTGTTAATGCTCATAACTTTTCAGTTAGTGTCACATGAACAGAGGCCATATTCACTCTCTGTCATTCAGATTTAGGGCAGGATTGGAAACAAAGCCGACATAAATGGCCTTCTGAATTCAACATTCTGCTGGGTTTCCTGTCCAAATGCTGAATTTCAAGATAGACTGCTTTTCTGGGAACAAAGAGATAAGTGTGTTAGAACATATCTTTTTATAGCTAAGTAATGGAGACAGAGCAATGCAATTATACTGCGGTCAGTAACTGTTCTTTCATTCCGTAATTTCAAGGGAACATATAGAGTATTTTTCAGTCTAATAGACTGAATTCATGACTTACCCATAAAGAGATGTGCTTGCACTTACTTCCAACTGGTAGGAAGAATTACAACAACAAAACAGACATGTCAAAAATGAAGCTTTCCTAGGTTTAAAATAACATTGCCTACTTTTTAACTCCTTTCCTGTATTTCTTATATCTAAATAAGATGCCTAGTTTAATTTACAAAATGTAAGGACCAGCAGAGACCTACACACAGGGTCTCGCGCATACTAAAATTCTGACAGACATCCCAATGGCTTGCTTATAGTCAACAGGAAGATTTGGATATAGCCAGGAAATAGCCTATGCAGAAAAACAGCACTGAGGAGGTACCTCATTAGAATTAGCCAATTATAATTAATAAGAACAGAAATATGTCTGGACTCCTACTTTTCCCAGCAGTTCAGTTGCCTCACATAGTCGAGTGCCTACACATCTTCCAGGTGCAGAGTTAGGCCATCAGTCAGCATCCCCAGGACCTTTTCCACCAAGCAGCTTTTCAGCCACTCTTCACCAAGCCTGTAGTAGTGCATGGGGTTGTTGTGGCTCAGATCCAGGATCTAGCAATTTTTCTTGTTGAACCTCAACAAGCACCTATTTCCTGGGTCACATCTCCTCTCCTGTAGCTGAACCAGATCTTCTGTATGGTCATGGGACAATGGGAGAGCAAGCAAGGGGAAGCACAAGTTACTCTTGTTTAGGGCATCCATCCAACAGCCGGAGGACACCAGGGGTTTTCAGTTACAAAAGTAATTCTGGAAGAAGAACCAGATGAATGTCCTGGCCTCTAGCTTGTCTCCTCTTTATTTGTTCTGTTTCTTCCTGAATTACTTGGTTGTACAAAGGCTTGCATTCATCGCAGGGATTGCCACAATCCAGCTCTTTACACCTGCCGAACTATTTCATGGTCTAGTAAATGAAAGTAATGGATACAGTTTTCATTTCCCTCGAGGTGACAAGGGAACTGAACTGATGCTTCGTAATTCCTGGCTGAATAGCAATATCAATAGGATTGTGTTATATGTAATATAGGTTTATGCATATTATAATATTGATTATTTTTTATCAGGTCTCCAGGGGCTTCTATAGAATTTAGCTGCCACCTCAAACTGAATCACAGCAACATTTTAATGGAAAATGGGTACCTTGCTTTCCAAATGAAGGAATTTAAATAGAATTATAGAAGCTCATATTCAGATACATATCTTGTAACCCAAAATGTAGGTGGGAAAACTGTAACAGTAACTAATGGAACTAGCAGATGTAGAGAGAGACTTTTATAGAAATTTCCTAAAAGCCAGCTTCTCCACAGGTTCCATGTTAGTTACTGGAAGTAGCCTCTTCTTGTATTCTTGAGAGCTTCATGCCAGCAGACATACCCTTTTATATCCCCAGTTATCAAATAGCAATCTTGATGTGAAAACTAGTGTCTCAGTTCAGACATTTTTCCATTCTGATGCTAACATAGTTTTCTAATAATTTATAGCACCTTAGAATACTATTTGGCATATTATTTTATTCCTTCTATATTTTATACCCTTGAAAGTTTTGTCATATTGGTACTGTTCACTTCTTGTGATCTACGTGGCTAAGGCAAAACAGTGAATGAGCAAAATTCTTTAAATCTCAAAACAATGTTTCTGAGCTGAGCATTCACACATTTCCCAAACTTGGGGAAATGTGCTTACAAAAGTGCCATTTTTCCATGTATTAACTAACTGCATACTATGCATAATTAATATAATGCTCAAGAATGAATACTAGCTTTGTTCTCATATTTGCCACATATGGATGTCTGACAGTCAGAAACTGTTTCTTCTGAGCACGAATCCTGTGAGAATTAACTCTTAATACAGTCAGTTTGTGGTATTTTGCCAATTCTTCAACTGGGGGTTTACATCCAAGTTCAAAAGTGACCCACAGATTTCCACCCTTCTTGGATTTGAAAGCACTATAGCAGGAATGATGTCACTCTTCCAGAGAATCAACTTGTGTTAGAGTATCATTATAAATATATATATAAAATGCTATCCAAATGTGGGTGTATTCTGAAAAGACTTCAGTAATTCCCAGAAAAGCAGATGGCTTTTAAACAAACATATAATATTGACATTCACTGAAACTTGAAATATATAATTTTAGAAGCACTGCTTCATATTTTAGTAAAACACCTATGTCCAGTGCTTAAACGCATACAAATATATATTTCCCAGCTTGTGAACTACATGTTATACAATATTGATAATTTGAGGGCATAATTATGTGTCTTCTAAGTATTTGGTTAAGGTAAATTACTGTACTGATGGGTTGCTGGTAGACCTTCCTATCTGTATATTCAGAATAAATATGCCCCCTTTAATTTTTACTTCTGTTATGTGGCATCAAATAACTCCATTTTCTTCTGGCTTCTACTTTACTGTGATTTTTTATGAAGGCTTATTTTTATCCTTTCCACTTCCCACTGATAATATGATTTCCTTTTTCACTTGAAGTATTTGCTAGGGTTAAACTGTGTAATAAGACAGAGAGAAAGGCTGGAAACTGAAGTTGTGGGGGTATATGGTTGCATGAGTAGTAATTATGAAGGAAATCCAGTAAGAGATGTGTAGAAGCAACCATGGTAAAAAACATTTGCTAAATCATTGCTTAATCATAGTTGTAATACTGATGCTTACATGCTAATTGCCTAAAAATACCATCTGACTAATTGGAGTACCGTGATTTTTATTTGTAGTCAGTATGCAAATCAAAAGCCCAGTCAGTCAGACGAGAATGAGTTATGTAACGGAGAAGTAAGTTGACGGTTATGATTCAGTATTTGTAGAGGATCTCTGCTCCCTGACTGGTGAGATATTTCTGCTGCAATGTAATTTTATGAGCCTTGGCATTAATTTACTAGATATAAATTTGCATTCATATACTTTATTTTATTCAGGTTAACTAAGAATACCATCAAATATTTCTTTTGCAAACTTAAAAATTTCTTTCCATGCATCTGATGGACTCAAATCTGTAAAAAGCCACCGTTTATAATGATCAGATGATACAGGGTATCATATTTAGTACATTTTCAGAAGCATTTCTGACTCAGGTATCTCAAAATACCTTATTAGCAAAGGCTTGGGTACTACTTCACTTATGGCCTTCTTTTAAGCAGTGAGTTTACTTCAAAATATTAATCCTAAAGTGAAAAGCTTTTTCCAAGCACAATATGCTTTCTCTGGGTTGCATTACTGTCTATTTGTGTGCACCTATATTGTTGCAAAATCTTGTTCAGTGCAATTTAGTTTACAAACCATAGCGCTTCACCTTCAGGGCATATATATCATTTTACATATGGACCGCGTGACCATAGGAAATAGATTTACCTCTGCAGATTAAATCATCCTGCCTTCTGTAATTCTGAATCTGAAGTCTGTCCTGCTCTCACAGAGGTTCCCCTCCTGAGGTAGGAGGGACATTGGGTGACTGGTGGGAAAAGGACTCAAATCTCCTAGTGAGCCTGTTTCTACATGGATGTGTTGGCAGTCAGAGCTGCTCTCCTGAACTCCTACAACACGTTTCTTGTTTCAGAGGACTGCTGGCCTTTGAAACCAGCAAGTGATAGATACCTCAGGAGGAGAGGAAATCCATGCACTGATGTTAGTGGCCTTTTTGCAAGGTCTCCCTGAGAATACATGCAGGTTTTTGCTTGCTGTCAGAACGAACTTTCAGTTTAAGGCAGTCAGGTAGCAGCTGATGCTCTTTCTAAAGCCTCAGGTTTTCAGAGATGTCACTTAACACATTAAGATCAATAGGAGTCATTTCTGCTGCTGGTATGGGACAGTCTTGTGTAGGACAGTCATATATCTGCAGTGCAGAGACCAAAGTTTTAAGGATTTTCTACACCAATGCTGTTAAACTGGATATCTGACAATGTCAGTCTGCTCAGTGAGGTTGCCAAGGGAACTTGTCATCAGTGATTACAGCGTAGTCCACCAGAGAGCAAGCTACCGTGAAAACTTCATTAATGGTTGTCACAGTTACAGACACCTTGCAGATGACCACCTGTAGCAATATCTGTAAGTCTTTAATTGTGCTGTCACTGGTCTAAGACTTAACATTGAGCTGAGTAGAGTATCCCTTACATTATCTTTTACCTCATACCTCTCTGCACCTACATCAGGCAGGAAACAGAGTCACTCAGCATGAGGATGTGCATGTGGCAAACACCGGAAGAAAAAAGGGAAGCATTTCCTGATAACAGTAATTCTTCCAAGATATATTGTACATATGCACTGTCACTACTCTCACTCTTTCCCCTATGCTTGTGTGTGCAGTTGTGATACTTCAGTATCAGACACTGTACTAATGAATCACAAGAGGGGAAGGGTGTAACCCAATTGTCAGCCAAGCCCTCTTCACTTGAGTGTTTCTTTTAATGCAAAGTGGAAACTGTGAGCAGCATGTACTGATCAGTTCCAGTTACTTGATTTTTTCTATGCTTCTGCATATTAAAGAAAAAATTGGTTGAGATATGTAACAAAAAAGGCATGGCAAATTTAAACAAGGAAGATAATTTAATGAAAATACACATAATTAAAATACTAACCAGATTTTTTACAACAGTGATACAAATAGTGTTATGAGAGCAAAATTTTATAATACAAGAAGTTATTATTTAGTACCATTAAAGTCATTTGAAAAAGATAGGCATGCTTGGAACATCTGTGATGTGCCAGATTCAATCACATTCAGTGGGGCCTTGGCCATTTTTAATTACCTGGAGAGTCAGCACATCATAAAATCCTAAAATGGAGGTCATCACAGAGACCTCTTTTGAATCAGCCCTGCTTACCACTCTTTATCACAACTGTCAGTCTTGAGAGAAGCTTCTATTTTAATCATACATCAGTTCTGATCTTTAGTTTTCCTTCCTTCAGGAGCTCTGCATTGAGTGACAGTGGACAAACAGATAAAAATACCTCAATATTTAAGATGGATGGAGAACTAGTAAATACATAACTACACCGTAATAATTATATCTTCTGTGGTTTTTAATAGGTTATAGATGTTTTAAATTAACTTTTATAGTCTTCTGAAAATACTGTTAAAACTGGGCACTGGTTTATTCTCTTTCTAAGAGAACATGTAAGTGCATTTGTCTTAGTACTTTGAATATTTCTTTCATATTGCTTACATGAACTAAGTTCTGTTAACCAAAACCTTGGGAACTGGAAACATCTGCTTTTCAAATCTGGCTTTGTGATTGTGCTTGTGCACAGAGATCACCCATAAGCCATAAGCCGTGTTAGTGCCTGCTGTGCATATGCTGAGCAATTCCCTTGAATCCAGAATCTCTTAACTGAGTTTTACTGTCATCTGTTCCCACTCAGATTTAGAACATAAATACAGAACAGATTTGGAACACAGACTATCTCAAGAAATAAAAAGAAATTATGAGAAAATTTTTAATTTAAAGGAAAATATGCTGAAGAACATACTAGCTGACATCTTCAAGAGCAGCAAATACTCCCAGCATTTAAGACTGCCACCCAAAAGGAATGGAGTGCCTCAGGGATCTGCCCTTTGTCCTTTATCATTTTTAACATAAAACAAAATAAGCTGAGGAAAAAAAACCAAAAAAGCTTCTTTAAAACTCAGCCACACTTTCTATACATACGGAGTAGGGTTTAAAGGTAAAAATCCCCTCATCTGTATCTGCCTAACACTTTGGCTGATCCTAAATGATTTATTCACTGTTCGTGCATGTGATTTAGCTGATAATTCAGCACACACTTGTGGTTACCATTTTGCTCTTACATATTCAGGCTGAACTCATACATCAGAGTCCAGACCTAGAGAATCATCTCAGATACTCATCCAGATTTAGAATTCCCCGCTCTTCAAGCAGAAGCACGCATTCATTCATTCATTCATTCATTCATTCATTCATTCATTCATTCATTCATTCACTGAAGTGTGAAGGGATCCTCCCACAAGCCACCCGCACAGACATATTTTTGGAGAGACAGATACACATGGAGCATGGCCCCAGGGGTTTACAGCTGCTCAGGCAGATAGTTAGCATGGAATTGTTTCAACTCATTTAGACACCTAGTGTAGCTATCTACTTCAAATCTCATCACCTCTTGGTGGAAGGCAACAAGCACCATTAGGGCATATTACATTTTTATCCTAACAAAGACATTGAAACTATATAAGACTAATTATGCCCTAGCAGTGCCTATTTCTCTTTGTTCATTTTGAAGGGTGCACAGGGGATCACCTATATTCCTTGCTATAGGCAGCTACGGTTTTTTTAGGGGAATCATGCGCTTATGCAATGTTTGATTTCTCTGAAGAAATAAAAATTCATCCTAAGAAATAAGGCCATGCACTGGGCTGGGAAATCAAATCCCGGAGTAAAGCTCTCCCACTTATAACCCTATATTCCATAAATTCATCAAAAATGTTAGTCATACTTTATATAACTTTGTAACTTGGATTAGCAAATGCTGCCAGTTACTGGCTCTTGTTTGATATCAGGCACAAGGTAATGAGTCCTTCCAAGCTAATTATTAGCTTGGAGGCCCTGGCCATGCTAGAACTTTGTCTTTTCAGGAAAGTCATAACACCGTCATATTTACCTAAAAGAAGTGTCTTTTCTTTCTAAGTTGCCTTATACTCACTAAAGACTTCGAGAATTTCAAAATACAGTCTTACTGTTTTCATTGCTACCAATTTCTGGACCTCTTCTTTCTTCAAAACCTTCTGTATATCTTCTACATCAAATTCAGATTTTTTTTTATGCTAATCTCATTAACTGTACATCTGCATCCCATGCTTATATTTACATTTATTTTCGTTATCTTCTACAGTTGTTCCATTGACTCCAGCAATTCTTGCTCTGAGGGTTTTCCTGATTTTCTGCACTGCTCTGGACCGTTCATCTCCAATGTCTTTCTGTAATTTACTTCGTTCTTAAAGCTTGCAAATCTGCAACTTTGTATGCAGAAAACAGCACAATCTCTTGTTTCTTCAAATCTTGGGTCATCAAATTGCCCACAGCCTGAAGCACAAGAGAGGATGAAAATCTTATATTGTTTGTCCTCATCGTTAGAGGAACACAACCTCGTTGTTTTCCTGGGTTCTTCAGCTCTGATATTGCAGTACTTAAAGTTTAGGAACCCTGACTCTTTAGTAGAGCAAGTAACAGACTTGACTCCATATCCAAGCTGTTAAGAGTTGTAAGATTTTAATAAGTTGATGGATAAAATAATTTAAATATAGGATTAAACATGGATAAATTTGATCTGTGGACAAATTAATTTTCATTTTAAATAATTATTTAATTTTGGTGCATTAGAAACATACTAAGTTTCAAATTACATTTTACTGTGACATAAACAATAGGCTAACTTGGGATTCAGTAGAAGGGACCTGTAGATAAAACAGTATCTACACAGTAGATACTACAGTATTTGTAGATAAAACAGAGTATGCATCCTTATGCAAGGAAATCCCAAGAGCAATAACCCTTGGAAAATGGTTTCTTTGAACTGAGCTACAGTAATTGGGGTGATGTAGTATAACCATTGACCAACTAATAGACGTGACAGGGGAAAACAGATGCTGGTTTTCAGTCAATTTTTTTCATTATAGTTCATTTAGTTTAACTCAGTAAAGCTCAGACTTTATTGAAGAGAATGGAAGGAATACAGGAACCAGCATCATCCTAGGAAGCGATTATTGCACCTTTAAGTGAAGAAATTCAGTATGTGTGATGCAAACTGGTGCATTTTTGAAAGAAAATCAGCTAACATTCAAAAATTTACAGTAGTTATGTCAAATCAGAATTTTGTGCCAACACTTAACTAACTGCTGTGTTTGTATTAGTGTGCAAAAACTGATCAGGGAAGATTTAATGAGTCATTAGTATTTCGTATTTTTTGACATTCAGTAAGAGCTATCGGAGTTTACTGTTAAATAATTCCATGTCCTGAAGATATATGTGGCTGTTGGAACATTGTGTGAAACTCATCTTTCCTGTTTGTAAGAAGATGTAATTTAGGAGCCATTCCAAAGAAAATGATTTTACAAAACAAAACAGAAATGAGGCGTATATTGAGACTGAGAGCTCAGTCCTGTTGGTATGTCCTTCTTTGCCTTTGGACCTGCTGGCAAACAACCAAAAGCCAAAAGGCAGAACACCAAGATCCACAGCTTTGGGTAATCATGTTCTTCTTGCCACATCCTGATCACCGTCCCCATTTGCCTGACCTCAAAACAGCAAGCTGCTGGGAGATAAGTGACTATGGGTGAGAATTGGCAGCTGGCATTAGTGTGTACCTGCTGCTCACTATCTACCTCTACACCTCCAGCTTAGTTTTGCTCAGCTCATGTCAACAGGAATCCAGCTTCCTCATAAAGAGAGAAGATGGTTTGAAATTCTGTATACTGGACCATAAATAAATGCTGAGAACCTTTTTTCTGTGTAACTAATGCATGCTTTGTCTATGGTTTGCTTTCTTACAATGTGTAGCTACATTGCCAGTGAATTAAACTGCTTTCAGACTAATCAAAAAGCCAATATACTCCTATCGCCTTTTAAAGGTTAACATGCATTCAAAAAGCAGGGCTGAAAGCAGACACCTACAGAGAACCAAGGCCAATTAAGCCCACGGAATCCTTTTAGGTTGCTTTTTGACTTTTGACTAACATTAGTTCCTTGACAGGTTAAAGATTCTCCTTTTCTCTCTTTTGCCTTGTGGGTGTTTTGTTGTTTTTTTTTTAACTTCATTTCCTGCCTTTTCCATTCTTCCTCTGCTCCACAACTTCCAATCACTGCCTAATTCAATTTCTGTTCCCCTTTCACCTGTTCAAAGTCAGACTTGTACTCAAAGGCAGGCGTTCATGTCAAGACTCCTTTCTGCACATCAGAGACATTATGAGGGTTTCTTCCTTAACAGTATGAAAAGATGTTTTGGTTATCTGCCAACAGCATCTGATGCTCTGTGCTCCATTTTCACAGCTTGTACCCTAAGCAACCTAAGTGCTTGTGTATTTTTATAGACTGTAATAAGACCTGTAGCCATTGCTCTCCTAACTCTTCTTGTTTTTATTGAGAAACCTGAACATTTTAAGTCTGTTGGACCTGATGAGATGCATCCCAGAGTCTTGAAATAATTGGCTGATGTAGTTGCCAAGCCACTTCATGATAATTGAAAAGTCATGGCAGTCAGGTGAAGCCTCTTTTGACTGGAAAAAGGGAAACATTGCACCTATTATTGAAAAAGGTAGAGAGGAGGACCCTGGGAACTACTGACCTCTCAGCCTCTGTGCCTGGGGAGATCGCAGAACAGGTTGTCCTGTTCCTGTGTTAAGGCACATGCAGGACAGGGAGGTGATTCAAGACAGCCAGTATGACTTCACCGATGGCAAGTCCTGAGTTGCATTTTCTATCTGTCTCACCTCTTTTTACTTCATGTTCTGCGATCTTTTCTCTTTCCCATGAGCCTATCAATGCCTAGGAACAAGTGTGAAGCAGCATCTTCAGTCCTACAAAGACTAACTGCCAGAAAGAAAGGGGTGTGCGGTCTTTCACCATCTTCTGCCCCCTCATATGACTGACTTCCTAACTCAAACCTTTATACATATATATGTATTTATTTGGCACTTTTGCATGGATCCTTTTATTTTAATTGTACTAATTAAAAGTAAGCACTATGGGAAAAAGACTGAGTATATTAGAGAAGTGGAAGTGATGGATTAGTATGTTTTATGAACTCTCATAAAAATCAATACTGGAAAGATTTGTGAACAACTTCTAATGAAAAGGCTTTATGAACTAGCCATCATTTAGGTTCTGCCTGCACCCACCTAGTGCTCCTTGAGTGGTTAAAATAGCTTCACAAAAGAAAAAATACCCACCATATAGGTGACACCAGACCAATATCCTATTACTGAACTAAACTAACATACTCCTGTGAAATAATCTGATACAATGAAAAATAAATCAAGTCCCGTATATTTGATATTTTATTTTCTTTTATGTACAGGGGCCAGTCTTTTTTAATTAAGGCTGAGTGAGGGCTAAAATACATAGGTATTTCTACTTTACTGATACATTTAACTCTAATAATTAAGACACTATACACTGATTAATTCTTTACCATACCGTTAATACTTTAGTGACAGTTCACATTTCATGCAGTCTTCTCTGTATGGTAAAATTGATTATGCTATTTTAACCAAAAATCAAGGAAAAAAAGTTTGCTGTATATATGTATGGGCACACCAGTTATTGGGTGCACCACAGTTCTAGAGGCAGTGTCCACCTACCAGTCCAGTCCACTTACAGTAACGCTGGTCTTCCTTTGGTAGGTGCTGGGAGGAATGCATACACGTGGGGAATTTTCATCTTAAATCTGACAAAGGAATCGTGTCCTCATTGAATTCAGGAGAGATGCTGACTCATAAGATGGAAGGGACAAAAAGTAGCCAGAAGAAACAAGGTCAATCTGGTTCCTCTGTCCTGCTCTAGTAGTCAAGTAACCCCACATTGTGGTAGGAAACTTGAGCTCCAGAAAACTGTAGTACTTTTTCTGCAGCATTAAAACACAGCTTTCTAATGCATTGTGGTACTTACAAGATCAGGAAGGTATCCTTCCACCTCCTGCCAGAACAGCATGAAAGAAGAGATCAATATTCCTGCAGCATGCACAGGCACTAATTGCTGCTGCGTTACCACAACTGCAGCAGGCTGTCACTCCCCTCACAATCTCGCTAAACACCCAGCTGAGCAACTTCTGGTGATCTGCTGTCTCCACAAGTTAGCACCACGATAATAAGAAAAGGTGGGAATCTCTAGGCCTTAAAGTTGTTGGGATGGTTTCAGATGCAGAGCCTGGATGCTGTCCAGGTTCCCTCAAAAGACTTTCACACAGTCCTTCATTAATTATTCTGCACACCTCAGCAGCAGATTTCCTCAGCAGCCAGCCAAGACAGTACAGTCAACTTCTGGAACTCTCTTACCAACAAAAAAGAAGACAGTGATAGAAATATTACCCTCCTTGCAACCGGTTGCTTTAGTTGCAATGGACCGCTGGAGGACCAGTATCAGGCAGATGACAGAGCTATGAAATATCATCAGGGACCTGATATTCCCCCACCCTTACCTGCCTTTTGTTAGCTGACACTGTGCAGTTCCCCTGTGCTTTGCCAACAAAGCTCCAGGTGGCTGCAGGGATCAAGGTGAAGGAGAGCAAGGCAAAATACCTGTTCTGCAAGCGGGCCTAGGTATAGTTTGCATTGCTTCACATTCCATGTGTCTACATAAGTGTCTTAATTCCAATTGGGAACATGCTTTTAGGAGAAACTCCCCAACTGCCTGAGCTCCCCACACCTTGGTTCTCACTGGGGAGCTGTTTGGCACACATAAGCAGGGTGACATTTGGATGAAATTAATCTGAAAGCTATGCTCTCCTGGAGAACACTTAATGTGCTCCAGCCTTTCTGGGCATGCAGTCTTCAGGGTCAGGCATCAGCTAGTACAGAGTACTCTTCTGGACAGATATAATAGGGGTGTCAGATCTTTGGCATCAAATGTTGTGCCATCCCAATCAATTACTCTTGTACCACACCACTTGCTAATTGACCCCTGGCAGCTACCACAGTACCTAGAAGCTATTTGTGAGTACAGAATCCATCTTCCCAAATGACATACAAGGCTGTGACAGATGTCTCATTTAGGACAGCACATTACATAGATTAATTCCTCTAGATGATAAAGATCCTCACTCCATTTTGTTAAATATAGTTTATATGCCTGTAATTAAAAAAAAAGACTGGTAGCAATATATTCATTCATCATTCTACTACCCAAATTCAAACAAACACTATATAACGAGCAAAACCTCTAAGACAATCAATTTCTGCCCTCTCAGTCTCCAAGCACCCTCTAGTATTTGCAAGCAAAACAAATTATTTTGCCAAGACTTTTGAGGGATGCACATCAATGTTTTGCTCAGCCCAGGGTACTCTCTTTCTCCTTTTATTACTTAGGGAATAGATTTTCAAACATTCTTATCAGCCAGTATGTGCACACAGACATGTATTTTCTGACTGATTGACCAAATCATTCCTCCCATCATCTGTTTAAAGTAGATCCACTGGTCACTGATTTTAAAAAAAGCCCATTTTGCTTTATAAATGTCTATTTAAAACACCACCAGTGTTAATTATTGCAGTGCTGTATTCATATCTTTCCAAGACACTCTGAGCTCATACAAGTATCTCCTTCATGAGGTTCTTCTGCTAGGGTAGTTCTGTGGTCTCTAGACCCTTAAGCATACAGGAGAAGTACAAACCTGCCCACCAGTGACAGACTGGAAGTGCCTCAGGGGCAGGACCACTCAAGAATTTTAGGCGACTTTATGGTCAGTATCTAAGGGGCTGAGGAAGTCACGTGTCTTCAGGATCCATTGGGAACTGAGAAGGGACATTCAAAGTCAAGGTTCAACTCGATCACCTCATTACTACGCTAGGTGCCTGTTTCCCTTTTAGTACATCTGCGCTTGAGACACTGAAGCTTTGAATGCCTTATGAAGAAACACAGTGTTACTTAATGTTGCCTTTGCTAAAATCTCACACGTACTTCCAGAAAGCGTTAAAATCACTGCTTAAGTTTCACTGTAGTTTACATCTCCAGGAAGCTCCAATGCCTTACTCAATTAAGTAAATCCACCCTTAGTTAATCTAGAAATAGGACATGTATAAACAGCAGAAATACAGGATTGTGATTAATATAGCAAACCTAATTTGGACATGTAATTTAAATTGTATGTAGGTCATATCATAAATCTGTAAGTTCTTCTGAAGTCTGTAGGCTTCTTGCCAGCATTAATTTTGGTAGAAAGTAAGAAATATTTCTCCAGTATTTGATTGCTTTTCAAACTCCAGGTCTGATATGTTCTTCAAAAATCTGCCCCAGTCTGCTTTCCTGTAATATTTAATAGAGCTTAAAAATACAAATTTATGCCTACATACTGATTACTTACATAGCTGAAACATTTTGCAAAAAAAAAAAAAAATTAAATAAGCTATTTTACTGTTTATAGCTTTTTTGCTAAAACAAACTACGACCACAGTCAACTACCTTGACACAATATAAAATCTATTAAATGTTAAATATTGACAACACAGACTTTGATTTTTCATTAGACAATGATCACAAATGTGCATCAAAAAATATTCCCATGAAGCAGAACTCCTGTGTAAATCACTCAAGGAAAAACTGATTTCCAATTTCATAAAAGTGTAGATATGAAGAAAAAAGTCGTAGAAAAGTTGTTAAATCACAAACATTGTTTAATAAATATTACTAACACTATATCAGATATCTGATGCAGAACAGACTCATACTTGTGCCCTTGTACTCAGCATGAACATTACTGAACTTTGTGTGATCTCCAAGTCACGGGATAAGGCATCAAACTATTTTATGGATACGGTCCCAATTTGGAGCCATGATGCAGTCACCCATTGCTAGGAATTTAAGTTATCAATCCAAAGTTTAAACTAATTGAAAGTGACTAACCCAGGAGATGCTGGGGACAGGCAAATCATAGAAACATTGAAAGGTTTGGGTTAGAAGGAACCTTTGAAGATCAAAGATAGAATCTTCTGCTGCCTCTGGTCAGCAGTGATAAGCCAATATCGCCTGAGTTATTTTCAGATTTGGGGATAAAAAATGAAGTTTCAGAGACTGTGCTCAGATATCATGGGTTTAGGTTTTAAGATAGTAGCTGTATTTAGCTTCTTCAGAATTCTAAGATAGAAATGAAGGTTTTCACAAGCACAACTGACTTAAATTCTAGTTTTAATTAAATAACTGCTAAAAAGGAAAGAACTGAAGCAGTCTGAGTAAACAAAACCCCTGAGAGCTACAGCAGGATTATGTGTAAAAGCATTTCATTCCTTTAGCATGTGATTAATTGGCAGTCAGTGTCTACACTCAGCACCTGATGCACACCTAGTAAAGGACCTGCTGGGGCACCGTCCTCCACTCCTCCAGCTTGGCAGCTGTTGAGCACACATGGACCCAACACAGTATCTGGGGGGGGGGGGGCATGCACATACATGTGCATGCACATATACATGACCACCTCTATGTTTCCAGAAGACACGGTGGGTGAGCACATGCAGACCTGGAGCAGGGACGCATGTCTGAGTTCTGCATTGTGGACAAAGCCCACATCACTCTTGTGTGTCCAGGGACAGAATAAAGAAGGTAACATGGATGTAAAGTAAACTGGGACCACTGGTAATTCACCTTAATATTCACCTGTTTAGTACTGGCTGATAGTATAAAATTCAGGATGCTGTCATCATGGAAAAAACCTGGTAGGTATCAACTCCGGTCTTGCAGTGTTCCCCATGTCTCCTGAGGAAGCAGTTCTAGGTGATGGTCTAAAGAAGAAATATAATCACTAGCTTGCTGCTGACCTTGGGCTTTTCCTTTTAATCTCATGCTTTTTAATTATTACTTGTATCCCTGCTACTTATTGTGGAAACGATACCAAAATTCTGAAGAAACAAAGCCTTATCTCTTTGGAAAACAGAAATCGTCAGCCCTGCAGAGCTGACCTGACGAGGTGATTACTCAGCTCCTGCAGTACCTTCCTGCCATCTTGTGGCACTGTAGGGTTTCCAGCTTTCCGTATTGCATGTTTTTTGTGTCAAAGGAAGTTACTGGTTTTTAGGTTTCAGATGCTATCTAGTTAAACAGATGCCATCTAGTTTAAACAACACACAAAATGAGGTCTTGCTCTGACTGATAGCAGTGTCAAAACTCTTATTATGAAACTTCTGAACTGCACTAATTGTATTCATTTCATAACTTACTATGTCAAAAATTAAAATAAATTCAAACTGAAACATGTAAAAATGGGTTTCAGTTTTAAAGAATCAATTACCATTATACGGAAATAATACCTTCCGTTTGTATTGTGAATTCATCTGTATTTTTCGTTAGGGATACTTTGGTGTTTTTAAACAGTTTCCTCCTTTTGCAAGTCTGCCTGAAGAGAAAAGAAGCTGCATCTTTCCTGTGACTTCAGGCGAGATTCCTCAAGTGCTTGTTCAAAGTTTACTTATATTTCAAAAATAAAGGAATGTATGAGAATGTGCTACTGTCAGATTTCCTGCTCCTGCTTTCAGGCTGGAATCACCGACTCGATCTTTGAGCATGGATGCACCACGAGGAATTAATATCAAAGCACAAGCTGGGAATATTGAAGCTCTTTCCCAGATGGATATCAAACTTCACAGCAGTGATGGTGTGGTGAGTACAAACCCTTCTGTTTCCGTAACTATGGTTGATGTTGCTGTCTGAATATAACTAACAGCTTCAAGTCTTTTTTCAAGTTCTTTTATTTTAATTCCTTAGATTTTAGGAGACAGGATAGTAAATTTAATGGTGCCAATAATAAGACTTTTATTTATGGGTCAGATTAAATAATAACACCAATTGATATAATGCTTTATTAGCTTAGAGAAATGCTTTCTGATAAAACCACAGTAGCACTCAGCTCCCCACTAGCACGGTGATCCCCAGGCACGCAAATAGGGTCCTTGACCTAGAGCAGACACTCAGCCCAGAGCTGCTAAATTAAGGAGATGTCATGAAGAACTGCCCCATCAGCAACAGCACGCCTCCTGCAGCAGACTATCTAGGGCTTCCATGAGGGTGTACAGTGCCAGTTCTTCCACAGAGGACCTCCAGACCAACCTGTATGTCCATCCCTAACAAGCTGGCACAGCTGTAAAGCATCAGCACTCAGGCCAGGACAGACCTGAGTCCAGCAGCAGCAGCAGCACCTATGTGATGATATTCAGTGTATGAGCGGGGGTTCCATATCTTACCATAGAATAGTTTGGATTGGAAGGGACCTTTAAATGTCATCTAGCTCCACCCACCCTGCCATGGGCAGGGACACCTTCCACTCAACCAGGTTGCTCAACCTGGTCAGGGTTGAAGGTAGATCCAGCCTGGCCTTGAACACTTGCAGGGATGGGGCATCCACAGATTCTCAGGGCAGCCTGTTCCAGTGCCTCGCTACCCTCACAGGGAAGAATTTCTTAATATCTAATCTAAATGTACCCCTCATCAATTTACAGCTGTTAGCACTTATCCTATCACTTCACTCCCTGATAAGGAGTCTCTCCCCATCTTTCCTGTAGGCCCCTGCTCTGAGATCTCCCAGGAGCCTTCTCTTATCCAGGCGGAAGAAAACCAAGTGTTTCAGCCTGTCTTCATAGGCGAGGTGCTCCATTCTTTGGAGCATCTTTGTGGCCTCCTCTGGACCTGTTTGAGCAGGTCCATGTCTTATAAAGAAACACTGTTCCAGATCGGAACACAGTGCTGCAGATGGGGTCTCAGCGAGAGTGCTGTAGAGGGGGAGAATCATCTCTCTTGACCTGCTAGCCACACACCTTTTGATGCAGCCCAGGATGTGACTGACTTTCTGCTCTGGAAGTGCACATTGCTGGGTCATACACAGCTTTTCATCCACCAGTATTCCCAAGTTCCCCCCAGAGCTTTTTTCAGTCTACTCATCACCCTGCTTGTATCCATGTTTGGGATTGCCCCAACGCAGGTGCAGGATCGTGCACTTGGCCTTGTTGAACTTCATTAAGGTCACTGCAAAGAAACAGGATAGGCACCAGCTTACCCCTTTCCTGTGTTCCAGTGTTTACTGAGAGCCTAGGTCTCAGAGAGCTTTGTATGTAACAAGTCTGGGTAGAAGGCTATTCTTAAATCACTGCTTGGACAGTCGGGTTGTTTTGTGTTGTATGTATTATCTCTAACAAGTCCATTTATCCTGCTTTCTCCCATTTAGCTTTTACTGGACGCTGAAACTGTGCGACTGCCCAAATTGCCTGAGGGTACAAGGGGTGGATCCGGTATTTCTCAGGGGCTCTACGAAATCTGTGTTTGTCCAGATGGAAAGCTGTATTTGTCAGTGGCCGGCGTGGGCTCCACTTGCCATGAATACAGCCGTGTCTGCCAGTGAGGCACCAGAAAAAAAACCTTGCTGGTTTGATTTTTATATTACTGCTGAAGAGCATTACCCAAACCAGAATTTTAAGAGTTTTAAAAACAAAGTACTTCAGTTAGGAAAAAAAAATCTGTGTCTATAATTCTGGACTACAGGGTGAAAAGGGAAGAAGAGCACAAATGACATTTCAGCTTCAAAAGAATGACTTGAATCAAATTACATGTTCTATCAGTAACACTTTGAAAACAGCCTTACAGAGAGCATAAAAGAAAGGAGTATGATTCCTTGCTGAACTATTACTCAGTCAGACAATTACGTCACTGTTAATATTTTTGAGCTCTGTGGTTTTTTTCTCTCACTACATGTAACAATTACTGCATTAGTGGGTGAAATTAAATTGAGGGAATAATGCTAAGACAAAGCATTAGTTAGGGAATTCGAAAAGTGCCAGTAAATGGTCTATGCAATTTTGTTCTTGCAATAACACAAGATATGAAAAATGTGGTATTTGTATAAGTTCTGTGTAAAAGGTTAGTTTGCAAATAGCTTTCTGTTTTAGTTTGTCAGCATATACGCTGATTTGCTTATTACTGAGATTTATATAAAAATAACCAATACAAAAAGCTTCAGGAGTCATTTATGCCACCTATGTCTCAAATCTGTTCACTGTACAACAGCGAAATATGTCAGCATATTTTATAATAGCAGTAGTTTGTTTTATTGCCTGTACTGTCATACTCATTTAAACCCCATGCTAATTCAACAAGGCAATTTGCTTTGCCAGCTGGACTAGTAAAAAGAAAAAAAAGAAGAAAAAACTATATGGCTCCAGATTGTCTGACACAAGGAACTGTTTGGGCGGTGGGGAACAAAGTCCCTTTCTGCAGCCCACAGGATCCAGTTAAGAGGACTATTTCATTTACATCTGCAGCTGTTGACTGATACTTCTGATCCTGTCAGACCGAGACTCCATCACAAATGGAGAGAGTAAAACTAATCTGTATTATTTTTTACATTTGGATACAAAAGAAATGCTCACCAGAGCTGACAAACCATTTATTAACCTTGTAGAGAAACACAACTGCAGACCTATTCCCCTGTACAGTGTTGCACTAAACACAAATAAATTGTTTGCACACCTCTGGGTAGCAAGATTTGTTTTGAATAGTCTGTTCTTTAAAACTCATGGGATTTTAACTCCTTTTTTTGTATATATTTGATAATATTATTACCCAGGTAGGAGCTGCTATCACATAGTGCCTTGGTGTCTATTTAGAGAAAGATTTTAACCCGTAACTGTTTTTAAACCACGGAATGTCCATCCTTTAGAGGAAGGAATCATCATCCTTAAAGCAGGAGAATCAGAATGAAAGGATTACTAAAACTATGCTGTTTTTTAAACTTTCTACTTCAGCTCTGGTGGACAAGCGAAGAAACCCAACACTCAGTTATAATCCAAGATACCAACATAAGACTGAGCTGAGAAAGAGCCCCCAGTTAACAGTATCCACTGCTATTGTGGTAAAGTTCTGGGTAGTCCCTGCCTCAAGGGCTGCCTTTGTAATTTATCCAATGAGTCTAATGTACAATACTGAAATTGCCCTTCATTAGCAGGGTGGAGCCCTCAGTAATTAATGCAGACTAGAAGCGCTTCAATAGGAAAAGTAGGAGACTTGCTTAAGCTAAACTTTTGGGTCCCCCCAGGCAAAGGAGGCAAGTGAGCTGAGGTCTCCCATGTTATTTGGAGAGTACTGATTGCTAACGTGTTCCCTAAGGGAAAAGGAGGAGGACTCACATCTTCCATTTCTGAAATCCCCTTTTCCTGTGCTTAGATATCTACCTTCAGAAGTGAATCTAGGGCTGTTGGCCCTAAAGGGAGGAATATATATCTCTACTCTACAACTGTATCTTTCAACTACTTGTGTCTATATCTCTCAACTATATCTTTCTACAACTAAGCCCTCAGCTGAGGCAGACTTTAACAGAAACTGTCTCCAGCATTCCTTTTAAGTCAGTTTAGGTGTTTCCAGCTCCATGTGCAGGCTTTGCAAAACAAAGTATAAGCAGGCTTAGCTTATTCACTGGGTAGAAAGTATGAGTATTAAAATAAAGGACAGCAAATTCCATTGTGTGTGCCAGACGCTGATAAACTGCTGCTACAAGTAACTTGGAGGGCTGTAATTTCTCCAGTCCTTTATATACTCACCATAGCAGCAAAACTGGACTTGAGTCCTTAAAGAATTCAGCTACTATCTAGTTGCAAAGACATTTGAATTGTCACCATACCTGTGTTTCCTGCATCAAGGAATATATGCCCACTTCCATGTGGTACCAAACTACTCATTCACCTAATCTAACTCTTAGATATTAGCCAGATACTGTAAGTAAGTATATTAGTTACAGTCTGCCTCTCCAGCTGGCAATGAAAACATAGCATTTAAAGTTAATGCATTTTAAGCCTTTGGTTTGGACACACATTTTCAAATGTGATTTGCAGTTAATACAGACCAAAGGACTGAATCCAGGCTTCCCAGGTTACTACTGGAAACTAACCCTTAACCCTGAAACTACTGAGTACTTGGAAGCCACTTCTGTTACAACTCCTTACACTGAAGTTGCTCTGGGTTAGTTATTTTTACAAAGCCGTGGTATACAGCTGGGAAAATAGGGGTGCAGTTCCCTGGCTAGTAACACTACTAAGCATTTTGGCACCTCAGTTACACATTGCAGTAAATATTGCCTTTCTTATGGAAGTAAAATTTTGGACTTGCCTCCGATCACAGGAAGATGCTGAGTCATACCAGGATCAGCTCTGCCATCAACCAAAACACCAACCTGCCTCTCTTCAGTGTTTAAATTCCACTCTTACTTTCATTATGCTACAAAACTGGCATTGAAAATATAGTTGCATTATATGAGTTTTTTAAAGCATGAATGGCAACTTAGTGTCACTGAAGAATAATTTGGGGATTTTTTTCCCTTTTAGGTGTGGCTAGTGAATAAATGAAGTTTATGCTGACATTACCGCAGTGTAGTCAGAATCTGAATTGTTGTTAATCTCAGTGTGGTTCACACATAGTATCTTTTCTGATATCTCTGTGTGAATGTATTTCCATCCCTCTTTAATACTTCAAAATTACGGTTTCTACTTGAATCAAACTTCAGTTAGCAGTGATTAACAGAAAATTATGGCACAGAAAAGTGAGTACTCACTTCTCTAGTCTATTTTCAAACGTGTTATGCAAATGGAGAAGAAAAAAACACACTACCCAGTGTTCACAACAGTGAACTGTATTGTTTGTGGTTTTTTTACCCTCAAAAATAAGTATTTACAACAGTTCTAGTAACTGGTTGGGATTGTTACACAGTGGAAAAGTAAAAATATCAAAACGGTAGCAAAACTTTATTGGTGATTGCCCAAACACAACCCTCTTTGTTCCTATTTCACAGTCCTTTAGTAGTGACATTTGTCTATTTTTATAAAGCTTTATGCAAAAGGAAGTTGCAAGAATTAACTGAAAACTGACTTCTTGAATAAACTGTATACATTTTGAAAAGTCTGCTTTTGCTTGTGTGTTCCAGTGAAACATCTTAATGTTTTCATTTTAAAAACAAAATTATCTTCCCAAGACTCTATGCATGTGAAATGTACATTATTTAAAAAGATGAACAAAAATCTTGGCCTCAAAAAAATTTTACAGAAGTCAGAAAATATTTTACAACTAGGTTCCACTGCACATCTAGGATTTCTTCATCTGTGGTAGTTGAAAGTAAGCAAAATATTATGTCAGTGTTACTGAATTCATCATCCAGAAAGCAAACCAAAGAAATAAATGACAATGACAAAAAACTCATTGACAAATATCTGCATGAGATAAAAAAGTGTCTTCTTCAAATGAAAACATGAACTTTGGCTGTCAAGTTTAATTATTTTTGAACTATTACTTCTGCCTGTGTTCCACAATACTAATCCAGCCATCCTCGAAGTGTTCAGATCCAGCAAGAGGAAATCTCAAAGTTGATACTACCCTCCTTTAATTGGAGCAATTACAATAGATTTTATTAAAGCCTCATTTAAAGCAACCCAAGTACTGAAGTGAATGCAATCCTTTTAATAGCTTTTAAACTCTAGTTTTCAGATCATGACAGTAACTTTATTTTGGTGATGATTTGAGTAAAGACATTGCAGAAACTGCATTTCTTTATACAACAAACCACTTATTTTTCTTTTGGTAGCTGGCTACATAGAAGTCTATTTCCTTAAGAAAACAAACAAACAAAAAAAAAAGTTGCCTGTAGAACTGATTGACATACACCTGGCTGAAAATACGTTTTCTCTCATATGAACTTGTGCAATGTGCAGAATTACTTGTAAACAGGATTTTTGTGAAACCTACATGCTAACATTTACTTCTACAGACCCTTACTAAGGAATCATCAGATAATGTTCTGAGTTTCAATGCCCAACTTAAGAACAAATATGTTATTTCCCAGGGTTCCCAGCTGAGCCAAAAGGAAGGATTAATTAAGCATTTATTTTATTTACTTATATTAAAACAGGGATTAAATGGCACTTATGAAATCAGTTTCTATCACAACATGGTTTCCTGGTCTCATAAGGCCTCTTTATTCAGGCTAGCTATTACAGTGAGTTAAGCAAATGAAAATAAGAGACTTCCAGTTGACACGCCACTCTTGCCTGTCTCTCTCTGCATCCATTTCATGGCTTGATGGTATCAGCCCAGGAATAATAAAAGAAATTACTTTTTCTGCATCGTTCAGGTTTTCTTGTTCACCCTGGATCAATATTTAAAATTGCTTCAGAGCATTAGGTTCCTAAGAACCTCAGCTATTTTCTTTCTCACAGTGTCAGCACTCACAATATATACAATATAAACAAAATGCAAATATAATAAAATAGTTTGGTAGCTATGCACAGCCAGTTTAATGGCTTATAATAATACTGGTAAGGTAACATAAGTTGCTTACAAAACATGGTTATGTGCCTAAAATTCCTCAAGATATCACCTAAAAATGGGTAAGCGTTCATGTTGCTCCTCTGTTAATCATTTGCATACAATCGTATGTTTTAAATCTATTTAAACTGAAAAACATGAGAACTGTCTCCTTTTGTTAGTGTCTTGCTTACCCTCAATACTATCCATCTGACTTAATGCACAAAGGAAGTAAAACTCATCTGGTTCTATCAAAATTCATTCTCTGTTGGGATGATGGTTGGAGAGAAGTCAGGGCCAGTCACTGGTGACCTGAAGACCTCTAGTTGATGGGCTATAAAAGTATTACACAGCAGGCAACAGCACACAATTAAGTTCATTGGCTGTTTTCCCCTGAAATCAAATCCCCTTGAGGTATACATCGGACTTCCCCATCTTCCCGCATTACCCACCAAGTATACCCAGGTCCCTGAGCAAAAGCAATCCCACGAGTGGGTTGCCTTTACCTGAAGCAGGAATAACCCAGACGGTCTTCCCCAGCAAATTCTTCATGTGCACCACAGGAACTTTGTCCCCCTCTACAATATGTAAAAGTTCTGACTGGGCTGGGCCAGCCCTGTTGGCCGATCCTCTGGTGTTGACCAACCAGGTGGCCTTTGGTAAGTGCGTATCCCAACACTTGAAAGTTCCCCCACCCATTGCTCTCAGTGTGGTTTTTAACAGCCCATTGTACCGTTCGATGTTCCCAGAGGCTGGTGCATGGTAGGCGATGTGATTTACCCACTCAATGCCATGCCCTTTGGCCCAAGTGTCTATAAGGTTATTCCGGAAATGAGTCCCATTGTCTGACTCAATTCTCTCTGGGGTGCCGTGTTGCCACAAAATCTGTTTCTCAAGGCCCAGGACAGTGTTCCGGGCAGTGGCGTGGGGCACAGCGTATGTTTCCAGCCATCCGGTGGTTGCTTCCACCATGGTAAGCACATGGCACTTGCCTTGGAGGGTTGGTAGGAGTGTGATATAGTCAATCTGCCAGGGCTCCCCATATTTGTACTTCAGCCATCGTCCTCCATACCAAAGAGGCTTTAACTGTTTGGCTTGTTTAATTGCAGCACATGTTTCACACTCATGAATAACCTGGGCAATAGTGTCCATTGTTAAGTCCACCCCTCGGTCATGGGCCCATCTATGTGTTGCGTCTCTGCCCTGATGGCCTGAAACGTCATGGGCCCACCGGGCCAAAAATAATTCACCTTTATATTGCCAATCTAAGTCCATCTGAGCCACTTCAATCTTAGCAGCTTTATCCACTTGTTGGTTGTTCTGGTGTTCCTCAGTGGCCCGACTCTTGGGTACACGGGCATCTACATGGCGTACCTTCACCACCAGCTTCTGCACCCGGGCAGCGATATCTTGCCCCAGTGCAGCAGCCCAGATGGGTTTACCTGTGTGTTGCCAGCTGCTCTGCTTCCATTGCTGCAACAACCCCCACAGGGCGTTTACCACCATCCAAGAGTCAGTGTAGAGATAAAGTACTGGCCGCTTTTCTCGTTCAGCAATGTCCAGGGCCAGCTGGATGGCTTTCACCTCGGCAAACTGACTCGATTCGCCCTCTCCTTCAGCAGTTTCTGCATCTTGTCATCGAGGACTCCATAGAGCTGCCTTCCATCTCCGATGCTTTCCCACAATACGGCAGGACACATCAGTAAACAAGGCATACTGTTTTTCACTTTCTGACAGTTTGTTATATGGTGGGGCCTCTTCAGCACACATCACCTCCTCCTCTGGTGGCATTCCAAAATCTTTGCCCTCTGGCCAGTCCATGGTAACTTCTAGAATGCCTGGACGACTGGGATTTCCTGTTCAAGCTCGTTGTGTAACTAGTGCAGCCCATTTACTCCATGTAGCATCAGTTGCACGATGTGTAGAGACGCTGCCTTTGAACATCCAGCCCACTACAGGCAACTGGGGTGCCAGGAAGAGCTGTGCTTCAGTGCCAATCACTTCCGAAGCAGCTTGAACCCCTTCATAGGCTGCCATAGGCTGTATCTCTTTCTCAGTTGGGGTATAGCTGGCCTCAGATCCTTTGTATCCCCAGTACAGGCAACTGGGGTGCCAGGAAGAGCTGTGCTTCAGTGCCAATCACTTCCGAAGCAGCTCGAACCCCTTCATAGGCTGCCATAGGCTGTATCTCTTTCTCAGTTGGGGTATAGCTGGCCTCAGATCCTTTGTATCCCTGGCTCCAAAAGCCAAGGGGTCGACCTCGAGTCTCCCCTGGATTTTTCTGCCAGAGGCTCCAGGTAGGACCATTTTCTCCAGCTGCGGTGTACAGTATATTTTTAACATCTGGCACGGTCCGGCCTGGTCCAAGGGCTACTGCATGAACTATCCCACGTTTAATTTGCTCAAAGGCTTGTTGTTGCTCAGGGCCCCATTTAAAATCATTGTTCTTCTGGGTGACATGATAGAGAAGGCTTACAATCGAACTGTAATTTGGGATGTGCATTCTCCAGAACCCCACTGCACCCAAGAAAGCTTGAGTTTCTTTCTTATTAGTTGGTGGAGACATTGCTGTTATCTTGTTGATCACATTTGTGGGGATCTGTCTACATCCATCTTGCCATTTTATTCCCCAAAATTGAATCTCCTGTGCAGGTTCCTTGACCTTACTCCGTTTTATGGCAAAACCGGCTTTCAGCAGGATTTGGATTATTTTCCTCCCTTTCTCAATGACTTCTTCCGCTGTATCGCCCCACACAATAATGTCATCAATGTATTGCAGGTGTTCTGGAGCTTGCCCCTGTTCCAGTGCAGTCTGGATCAGTCCATGGCAAATGGTAGGGCTGTGTTTCCACCCCTGGGGCAGTCAGTTCCAAGTGAACTGGACACCCCTCCAAATGAAAGTGAACTGTGGCCTGCACTCTGCTGCCAAAGGAATTAAGAAAAATGCATTGGCAATATCAGTCGTGGCATACCACTTGGCTGCCTTTGACTCTAATTCATACTGAAGCTCTAGCACGTCTGGTACGGCAGCACTCAGTGGCAGTGTGACTTCATTCAGGCCACGATAGCCTACTGTAAGTCTCCACTCTCCGTTAGACTTTCACACTGAAAGGGTGAGCGGGTCCTGCTCATCACTCCCTGACTCTCCAGTCTATGGATCAGCTGATGGATGGGAATCAGGGAATCTCGATTGGTGCAATATTGCCGCCGGTGCACTGTTGTGGTCGGGATTGGCACTTGTTGTTCTTCGACTTTCAGCAACCCCACAACAGAAGGATCCTCTGAGACCAGGCAAGGTGGACAGCTGCTCAATTTCCTCAGTCTCCAAAGCAGCAATACCAAAAGCCCATCAGTACCCTTTTGGGTCTTTGAAGTACCCTCTCCTGAGGTAGTCTATGCCGAGGATGCATGGAGCCTCTGGACCAGTCACAATGAGGTGCTTTTGCCATTTCCTCCCAGTCAGGCTGATTTCAGCCTCCAGTACAGTCAACTCTTGGGATCCTCCTGTCACTCCAGAAATATAAATAGGTTCTACCCCTTGACAGCTTAATGACATCAGGGTACACTGTGCACCGGTATCTACTAGAGCCTTATACTTCTCTGGGACTGATGTGCCAGGCCATCTGATCCACACAGTCCAGTAAATCTAATTATCTCCTACCTCCATCTGGCTGGAGGCAGGGCCCCTCTAATAGTCATCACAACGCTGGACACTGAAGTTGTGTTGAAAGGGATTATTCTTCATTATCACAGGAGCTGGAGTAAAATCAGCTCTTCCACTCCATCTGGGAACCCACTCACCAGAGACTGAAGCCGCAGCTCTCATGGGATGATCAGTCTTGACCCTTGCTTCCCTCTTCAATTCACTTACCCGTTCCTCCAAAGCTGAAGTAGGTTTTCCACCCCACTTCGTCATGTCTTCCGTGATCCTGCAGGTAAAACCATAGGGTGGCCCATGGCGTATACCTCCTGTATCTTCTCTCTCGAAGAATAGGGTGCCTTTTGTTAATAGCTGAGACGTGTGTTGGTACACGTGAGGAGCTGGATAAATCAGATATATCGTCCCTCAATTGTCTGAGATCCTGGGACAGTTTTTCCACAGCTGAGATGATGGAAGGGGTGAGATTGTCTTACAACTCTTGGAGTTTATGAATCATTTCATCCACTGTTAGTGGTACTGTCATTCCAGGTTACTGTTGCCAATGAATGGGCATATGATGACGGTGCATTCCATGTTAGTTTTCGCCACATGGGTCGTGTACATTCGACTTCATCTGGGTCTATAGGTATATCCCTGTTATTCGGCTAGATGTGATAGATCATCTCTACAATGGCTGATTCCCTCAGAGACTGGATGCCTTTGTCTAAAGTAGTCCACTTGGCCGCACGACTCATAACATTGTCTTTGTATGGAAACCTTTCTTTCACAACTGTCAAGAGCCACCTCCAAAGACTGAGGGACTTTTTCTCTCTTGCAATTGCTTTGTCAATTCCCCCTTCTCTAGCAAGTGATCCCAGCTGTTTGGCTTCCCTACCTTCTAGTTCATGACCATCGGCCCCATTGTCCCAGCATCAGAGCAACCAGGTGATGATGTGCTCCCCTGGCTGATGGGTAAAATCTTTTCGCATATTCCGTAGCTCAGTTGAGGTCCGAGGTCGAGAAGCCACCTCTTCTTCTTCTTCGTCATGTGATGATGACTCCTGATCAGATGCTGGACCGGGTGGTGAATACATTGTTTCTTCATCTTGCTTCACCCTTCTTGCCTCTTTTTTGCTTTTTCTCTTGCTTACAGGGGCAACTGATATTGGTACAAATTGGTTCTCTCGTTTAGCTGCAGTGATTATCACTGTGGCTTGAGTAGCAACTGTACTTGTCGCTGGGGGTGGAGTAGCTGCTGTGCTTGGAGCTGCGGTATCTGCACTGTCTGTGGCAGTTGAAGTTTGAGTAGCTGCCATACTTGTCGTTGGGGTAGCTGTGCTGTCCATTGCAGCCATAGTTTGGGTAGCGACTGTACTTGTTGCTGGCGGTGGTGTAGCTGCTGTGCTTGGAGTGTGCTTGGAGTAGCTGCACTGACTGTTGCTTTGCTCCCAGATGCAGGGGCATTTTTTTCCTTTTGAAGGTGCTGGATAGTGTTGAACAAGGCCCTGTAAGCACAGGCCAAACCCCAGCACATTGCCATGATTTGTCCGTCTCTGGTATGGCCAGACTGACCACACACCTCATTTAAGTGTTTTACTAATTCTTCCGGATTTTGCACTTGTTCGGTGGTGAAATTCCAAAGTACTGGAGGGGCCCACTGGCCTAGATACTTGCCCTACTATACCACACACCCTGCCACTCATGGCTATCCAGCCTCAGGGAAAATCTCTTGGTCCTCCTATATCGTCGTTTAACGCCAGACAAGGCCCAAACCTGACTCTGCTTAACTCTTGAAATCAGATGAAACGGTTATGGGCAAAACACACTCTGTATGCGTGCCAACAGGGTGATCCCCATCACAATCAGCAAACAGGTCTCAATGGTATTAAAAGCCATTCAAGAACATCAAAACTCTCAAATGATGCTGTAAATGGTCTGAGAGGGGGGCTGGGAGGGTAACAGAATGTCTCCTTCACAGGTTGACCACCCGAGAAGGAGAAAAAAGATGTGTAATTGCCAAGCACCTTTATTATATACCTCCCAAAGTATAAAGGTGGTGACCACACTGGGAACATAAGCCAGATCAGTTTCATGATCAATGATTCTATTGTGTTACAAGTCATTATCATAAAGTACAATGAGACAAGAACCTTAGCCCAAGCCCCACAATTGAAAAACTCTACCACAGCAAATACTGGCTCTAAGTAAGGTACGATATACTGAGACTGTGAGATCAAGAGGAACAACTTTGAGAGCAAATAAATCAGCATTGTGACGAGTGACTATTAATCTAAAACAATGAATGCTTATCACAAATACGATTAGACACACTCCAGTCAGATCTGTCGTTATCTCAACCCCTCGTGCCCCACGTTGGGCGCCAAAAAGAGCTGTCATGGTTTAAACCCAGTCAGCCACACAGTTTCTACTCCTCCCCACCCCCCACCCCCGGCTCCCAGAGGGATGGGGAGAATTGAGAGAATGCAACTCCCACGGGTTGAGATAAGAACAGCCCAGTAACTAAGGTATAACACAAATCACTACTGCTACCACCAATGATAATAATGATAAGAGAAAATAACAAGAGAAGAGAATACAATACCACCGCCGAACGAGTTCGACCCCTCCCGAAGAGAGCCCGTGCCCTTCTGGGTAACTCCCAGTTACCTCCCTGGGCATGACGTGCTGTGGTATGGAATACCTCTTTGGCTAACTTGGGTCAGGTGTCCTGTCTCTGCTTCCTCCCAGCCTCCCCTCATCCCTGGCAGAGCATGAGACTCACAAAGTCCGTGGCCAAAATAAACATTACTTGGCAACAATTAAAAACAATCGGTGTTATCAGCTCTGTTCCCAGGCTGGAAATCAAAACACAGCGCTGCACCAGCTACTAAGGAGAAAAACCGCTACTGGTGAACCCAGGACACTTACCCTGAATACTATCCATCTGACTTAATGCACAAAGGAAGTAAAAGCCACAATTTAAAAAAATAGGGAATTAACTGAGCTGGTTTATTTCATGGTACACCAGAATTTGTGTTTTACTTACATGCTCTTTATTGAAAAAAAAAAAAAAAAAAAATCAGCAAAATGTACAATTTCTTTGAGAAAATTGCAAACACTTGTGGTGGCAGGAAAAAAAAACGCTTTCCCTTTTTCATAGTTTAGTATTACAGTTTAATACTTTAATATTAGTACAATTATGTAGAAGGAATTGAAAAAAGACTGCGTATTTACCTACAGAAAAGAAAGCTTGAAATAATAGGTAAATTTAGTCTACTTCATAAAACCAAACCACACCAGACTGAAATATATGTTTGCATTTTTCTTTATTGAAATTATGGCACTTAATAGCAGAAATAATAGAGCTCCACAACCAGAAGCAGTATTGTTTCCAAACATCACATTTCTTTCCATTTCAGTTTGCATGATTTTTCAGAAGAGAACAAGCCCTTTATAATTTGCTCACAACTGAAGAAGCCTTCATCTTGATTTTTTATTTCTGAATACAACACTATTGCAGCTGCATCTGCCCTGCAGTCTTACTGGTGTTTATTTTCCTTTGTATTCTGGAAGTTAAATTACAGTTTCACTGTGCTGTCAAGTAAACGCTTGTAATAGCATGTCACTGTAAAATAATTAACATTTATGTAAAATGTGGCTGATCCAGCAAAGAAAAATCCTTCCATTTAGCATTATCCTTCCACATTTTTATTTTTTTTTTTTTTACAAATAACTGACGTTGAACATACTGCATGACATTACCAGAAGTATTACAAACTATAAAAGAAATGTGTGAACTAAAAATCAGACTTTCTAGGGCTGTAGTGAACAACAAAATAAAAACAGCATTACATTGCAGCACCTTTAAACATGTAACAAAAACCAGTGCTCAGTGTATACCAAAAATGGGTTACCGAATTGTATTATTACCAATGTTTGTTTGTGGAAAAATATATCTATATAAGTACACACACAAAGGCACACATACAGGAAAAAGGAAGAAACTCAAGTATTTAGACGTCTGAAAACTGAGTTCTGGTGCTCAAAAAAAAAGTAAATTAAATAATGATTTATAATAAAGTAAATGCAATCAATGCATGACATGATGCTGCATGTTAAATCAAGTATCATTATTCAGCATTAAAACAACTGTACCGGTTCACAGGTACTGAAATGTTCACAATGTGATGTTGTAGCAGTTTTATAATCAGATCCAGCTGATAAGAGTATTAATACAAGTGACAAGAATGTCCACAGAACACAAAAGAATACAGAAATGCTTTGGAGAAATACCTCCAAAGTTATTTTATTTTCCATCCCGTCTCCCATTTCATTTTATGTCCAGTCTTAAGATTACTACATTGAAAACTGACATTATCATTCTGGAAACATATTAAATGAAATCAATCTAATGAGGAATTATAATTACAGACTTCATCTAACAGCTAAGCTTTGGTTATATAAAGTGCAGTTCAATAATATGCCTATTAATCACAATATTGTATATACAGCTAATTTTTGCAGCTCAGTTTCCTTGCAAATTTTAAAAAATATGCTAGTTTTACAGTTTGCTTATACAGCAGGCTCAGTTAAAGAAAAATCCCATTTAAATAAACCTCAATTTTACGTACTTCAAGTACCATCCACCTTTGTGTGCTATGCTTCTGAACTGCTTGGCAACGCATAACCCATTGGATGTTCAGTATCTGCACAATGCCATTTGTATCCCATCACATGAACTACCTCTAAGCTCTTTGACAAAACAGTTCTCTAACCTCTTCAAATCAGTTACAGTTTTTGCTGTATAAAGTTTTCAAGTTTGATTATGATACAGGCAGTACATTCCATCACTCTCATAGCAACTTCTGAAGTAAACCTATCATTGGGAATCTGTGGAAAAGGTAGTAAGTCAGGATACCTAGTTTTTAAGCTATCTACTCCATAAGCTTCCAACGTCTGAACATCATTTGTAAGCCCTTCAAGTTGCTGACTATATTCCTCTATTTTTTGTGCAAGGGCTGCTGGTTTTACATCTTTGTCTGATTTACCTTTCACAGCATAGTCAGCTGCAATTAAGGCTAGTTTAGTAGAAAGGTAGCATTTAAAGCATACCCATTCATTGGCATTTTTATGAAGGTCATTTCTTGCAGCTGAAAAGTTAGCTCGGGCCTGCCTAAGCCATCGACGTGCTTCAACAAGATTGCCAACAGACCTAAATGTAGGTGGGACAAAAAAGCGTTGCGAATAAGATGGCCCTGTGGAAGATGGACACTTCTCTTTATACTGTTGCCTTTCAGATTTGTGGCTTGTTGCTTCTTGATTCCATGAAGTATAAAATCTCTGAAATGAAAATTTATCTGACTGAAATCGAGAAGCAGAGGATGAAAAAGGCCTTCTTGAGGTTCTGTCCATGTTTTGATCCATAAAGGCCTGTTTTTCTAGCCTGTTAATCTCATTCTGTAGATGTTTGAAAACTTCATTAGCTATATCAAGATTTTCTGCATTTTTATCTGGATGCCATTTAAGATACAGCCTCCTAATTATCTTTTTTCTTTCAGATTCTGGAAGTTTCCATGCCTGTTCAATCACAGATGTCACTTCTTTTAATATTTCTGGCAAGGAGTTTGACTTAATCTTTTTTGGAGAGTGATGTTTTGCAGACATTGATTTGTGGCTCTCTCTGCCAGTGAAGAGAGGTGGAATTGGCCTTGGTCCATGTGCTGGAAATTCTGTAGGACTAGTTGGGGTAGTAGGTGTGCTATCCCTGCTCTGAGAACTTTCCTCCGGTCTTGAAAATTTGTACAAGTCAAGAGAGCTCACTATTTTATATTCACTATATCCAATATCAATCTGGTAAATCTTCCCTAGAAAACTGTGACTTTCATCATCTTCTCTTTCCACTTCTTGTACAATAATTGCATAGGTATAAGTTGGCTGATATGATCCATATATGTCACCACCTTCAGCATCAACAAGATAACCAACATATTCACCAGGATAAAATACATTCATTGGATCCATAAGAAGAGTATAGTGAATTTCAGCTGGTATAGGAGTGCCAGGTGTTGGTAGTTCAAGTTTTGATGGCTCAGAAGAGTCATACTTCACGCCTAAACTGTCAAGCTTCTCACTGATCCGGTAAATATCATTACAACCCAGCATGGCAATTAAATACGAGGTATCAGAAATCAGGTTGTCAGTTGCAGATTTTAAGGTCATTGCTAATGCTAACAGGAAATTTATGTCTTTGCTGTCAGAATGCTGTATGTAAAGCAGTATTACTGCATTTCCATATCTCTTCAGGAAAGCAAATGTTTCACTTTTGCTGTGGGGAATAGGAGCAAAACCTTTAACTCTTAATGTTGTTTGCAACTTCTCAAAGCAGGAAACTTTCAAACCTTCTCGCAAAGCTTTGCAAAGTCTTATTGCTTTTTCTTCATTAGCTAAAAAAGCATTGTCGTTTTCATGCTTCATAATCCTAATGAGTCCTGTGATGAATTGTTCTGAAGACAACAGTAACTGTAACCTTCCCTGCAAAGAACATAATGCTCCAAACTGACAAATTCTGGGAGACTCTTCATCCAACTGTTCTTCAAGAATACTGCTAAGTAAGCGAGGCCTCAGTTTCTGAGGGAATAACATTATCAGTTTAGTGTGAAAACCGTGGTCTTTGCCTAAGTAACACTGGCTAAGATCAACAAGCATTTGCACACCTATGTTACCCTGGATTCTGCTTTTGTAGTGGGGTGCATCATCAAAAACTAAGATACTAGACTTCACCAACCTACCATCTTGACTGGGAAGATAAAGGGCAAAATCCCTCATATTCTCAAGGTCATTCCTAACCTTGACAGAATCATTCTGAAGGCTTTTGAACAGGCCAGAAACTACTCTTTTAACTGTGCGCATTTCATTAGGATCCAATTGCTTTCCTTCAGAGCTCTTGAATATGCGACCTAGAACTTCAACATACTGCTTTGTCGAAATAACATCTTCAGTACCTAAATGTTTAAATAACTGATGGAAAGTACCAAGTTCTAAAGGAAGTTTGTAAAGATATGGTTTAAAATCAGATTCATACTCAAGGTTAATTACCACCTCTTCAGGCTTAAGGAGCTTCCAACCTTCTTCCACCATTACAAAAGAAACTCCTCGCAGCTGAAAGCGGAATTCCCTTTTCTCTGAACTAAGAAATTCATAAATACTTCTTAGGACCTTGGCCCTAGTTTTTACCATGTCCTCATCCAAAGTTGTTATATTACATATGTTCCTGCAGTTATTGATAACTTTGTCCAGGGGAGGGTCCAAGTTAACATTTAGCATAGTTAAAACTTGCTCAAGTTGTTCTTGCGCACCAAGACTACTTCCCTCTTGCTCTTTGATGCTCAAAGGGGTTGCTTTCTCAGGAAGAATGGGACACGAAGTCCACAGCAACTGCAACACATCAGTCTGTTTGAATTTAGGATTCACCTGTGCCCCATTGAATCGTATTAGAGGAAGTGTCCCATTAACTTCTTGATACTGAGGATGAAGTCTAACAAATTCTGCTGGAGCTCTTTCAGGACACAGAAAAGGAATTAATGACAGTTCTTTCAGAAAATTTCCTGACAATAGGTCAGTTCTTTCTTGAAATATGTGATGAAGGAGGACATCAACAGTATTCTGTAGTGTTTCTTTAGACCAGTTTTCTGTATTTGCTCGCATGCTGATCTCCTTAGAAAACTGTAGTAACTGTTGCTGTGAAATAATGAATTTCAATCCAACATGACGTAGAAAAGTTACCCATGATGGAAGGAATGCAGCCTGGTTTTTCGGTTTTGTAAGCTGCTCTAGTTTCTTAAAAAACTCTTGAGGTATAAAGAATTTTTCAGGAAGCATAACTTCAAAGACTTTTACAGTCCTGTCATAAAAATATTTTGCAGGTTTTAATCTATTGCTTGAATCGTGAATGATCAAAATGCTTTCAAGCTTTTCAAAAAGCTGTTCCTTTATTTCTGAAGCTTCTTCAATGCTAGTTAGCCTATTCTTTAAGTAGATCAAGTGTTCTAATTTTGCATCATAAGACAGATTTTCAAGTTTTGGCAAAAGATGTTTCAGGTACACTTCCAGATCATCCACAGAGACACAGCCAAGCACATTATACAAATCTTTCAAATGAACCTTCTCCTCAAGAAAAGCTGATGAAGTTGAGTGTGTCCATCTGTCTACTTCTACTGATGGGATGCTTTTCATGAGGACGTAGCACATCCCGTATTTTGAAATGCTGATGTACCGGCCACTAATTGATTTATAACATGGAAGAGACTTTAAAATTTTAATATCATCCTGAGATGTCAAATGACATAGATTGCAATTGAAGTACATTAAGAGAGCCTCAAAGTCACTTTCTGCTAACTTTTCAGTCCTAAAAGTTGATGTCTGCACCATATATTGTATGGCTTTCAGAATGCTTGAAGGATTATCTATATTTGCTGTACATCCTGACAACAAAGGCACTAAAGCACTGTCTTTGGAGCAAATTTTGTTCAATGCCAGCTGAATACAGCCTGTTTTCATTAAAGTGTGAAAGACTTTATCACTCTGAGCATTTGGAAAAACAGCTATATGCATAATGCTGAGGGGCAGCAACACATCACACTCTGGCACAACAAGATGATTAGCTGAGACAGTAAACCTCACGCCTGGAAGTAAAGTCCAATCCTTCAAAGTTTCAACAACACCATCAAATTTTGCTTGTGTGTCTTCTTGCTCTTCCTTAATATTTATAGACTCACTAATAAAATGCCAGGCATTTTTAAGCCAAGATTCACTTGCAAAGTTTTCTTTCCATTTCATGCAATTTCTAGTTTTATATTCTCTAGGCAGCACAGATGATAACAATTCAGCAAAACTTCTGATATCAAAGACTTTCGCTACTTCACTGCTAAGTAAAATACTGTTGTATTTCAAGTACAATGTGTTCATAAACAGATCCTTACGAGATGGAATCAATTCATGGTATGTAGTTAAGAACTTTGGCCGCTTTGAGTCAAAAATTTGCAAAACATTGTCAAGAGTAATAAGGAGTGGCAAGCCCTCAATTTGGATTTCATTTTCTTCTGCATCTTTAAAACAGTAGTCAACCAGAAGTTTGAGACTATGGAAGAGTTTCAAGTTTGTCTGCTGAAGACGACAGGGTAACTTTCCAATGTGGCAATTAGAGTCCGGAGAAGAAAACGTCATCAGAAATAATCGGACATCAGCAGGTGTCACACAGGTGACAGGAATATCTGCATCTACCAAACAGTGGTAAAGATTTGCTGTTTCATCGCAGTTATATACCAAATTAAATCCAATTTCTAAAAGTAAGTGCTTCAGTCTGTAAACATTTTCAGCCACCGTCTTCCGTGTTGTGATGTTGTATTCTGTATTTTTGAGATGCTGCAATTCATCTTGCAGTAAATTGTCAAAGAATGGCCTGCCTTTGTTCTCACTAGACATGTTAATCCACGTGATGATAACAGCAGAATGCAAATCAGAACCCTCAACATTTGGAGTTCGCATAACAGGTAGAAGACGCTTCAAATCTTCATAAATGCAACTATAAACTGCTTTCACTAAACAATACCAATCTGGCTGAATATCAAGCCTATTAACTGGAAAAAAAGATAAAAACTTTTTTAAAGTGTCTTTCACAGCATGAATAGGTGTGTTTTGCAGCACTGATACTGTAGGATCAGTGCCTGGAAAATAGCGTTTTTTCAGCTGAATCAGCAGTTCAACATAGGCTGGTGCTATGAGCGCTGTCATTAGGCTATTATTCCAGTCACTTCTTACTCCAACACCATTATCATCACGCCATAGATTTCTTCTTGCAGAATCCAGAGCAAAGTGTCCATTCACGTGAAAAGGTAATCCAGTTTCTAATGATAATGGTAAGAAACAGAACGCTCTGTGGGGTTTTTTGTAATTATGAGTAATGCAAGCTGCTACCCCGCCTCGGGGAAAAAGAGTAATGTCCTCATTCTTGTGGGCTGAAACCACACTTTTGGATACCTTTTCCATGGCTGAAAAGCCTGACCTGTTACAAATTAACCAAGTTGTAAGATTTCCTTCAGAGTCTTCAGTATCCATTGTGTAAGTAATCTGTTGCACAGGTATTTCACTTAGCTGCCTTTTTTTAGTTACACTGTCAATTACAGATGCATGGAATTGCTTTCGTTTCAGTCTGTCTCCATCAGTGATTTTGCCTTGTACAGAATACAACACATTCAGTGCTCCTGTTGTTTTTTCTATCTCACAAATTGAAATTTTTTCCATATGGTTCAAAAACATTAAGAGTTCTGCTCCATCTGTACGCAGCTTATCTAAAAGATTTTGGACCATTCTATCTGAGCATGGAACTGAGGAAATTTCTGATACTTTTGCCATGTCTCCATTTCGAAGAGGAAACCTAAACATTGTGCAATTATCCAATTTAAAATGATCTCCTAAGTAGAGGTCCAGTACATCCGAGAACTGTGTTCTGAAATCTGCATCTAAATCTCTAAACATGCGGCCTGGACTTGTTGATGTTGAACCTGGTGCATATCTAGCATGAGGATCAAAAATACAAAGAATGTCATTGCCCGATATGAAAGAAGGACAGTCAGTAATATGATAAACAGAATTGAAACCTATGCCATATTGTCCAGTTTTACAGGGATTTCCTACTTTTGTACCTTTTCCAAGGTTCTGAATTCCTCGAATATCATCTTCTGTAAAAGGCTGATTGTTGTAAACACACAGTGCTGGTCCCTGAAGCGGTGCCCATTTCTCATCAAATATTCTATCAACTGGATGCTGTCTAGGATCAAACACAAAGCAGATCTCTGTAGCTTTTGCATCATCTGCATTCTGAAGGAGCTCTTTCAGCATTTCTTTTTCTGAAGGGTAGGCATTGAGAATGCTTTTAATTCTACTTGTCAGTTTTTCTTTCTGGCCGAATTCTGTTCCAAGGGTAGTAAAACAGATATTGGATGCGTATCTTTCTAGAGCCTTATGGCGTTTTGGTATTGCTCCAAGCTTTACTGCAACTTCTCTTGGAATATCACCATGACAATATTTAATGGTTGTGTCTTTAACTTTAATCCATGGACAATCATTGTAACACAAAGATTTTGCAGGCAGAAGTGCAAGATGAGTATCGGGTAACAAAATCTCACCATACTTTTTCTCACAAAATTCCTGCTTCTTTTCTCTAATGAGGCCCCATATTCCTTCGCTGATTATTCTCCTGCAAAGCTGAAAGCTGTCTTCTGTTAGTTGTTTGGTCCCTCTTTCCTGATTTATTAATTCCAGAACTACAGCAAAATCTTCAACTGTAAAAGCCTGTCTTACACCCACACTTTCAAAGAGCTCACGGAAACTATTTTTGTACTTATTAGGCAACTGATAGAGATAGGGTGCTGCTTCAAAATTCAAGTGAAAAGACACTTTTGTTGGATCAACATACACATTCTCAACCAAAATAAAACTACAGTTTGCCAGCTGTTCAATTATCATAGCTTTTGTTGATTCATTCTGTAACATTCCTTCATGTAAGTACTTGTAACAAGCATTAGTGATATTTTCTTGATATAATGTGATTCCATCAAACGACTTCGCAACTTCTTCTAACTGATTTATGACCAAATTAACAGCTGGCTTCTTCAGCAAACCCAAAAATTCTTTGACAGCTAATGACAAAGCACCACAACCTTTAAAGGAGTGGGAATTTTCATTAAGAATTGGTTCTATTAGGCAAACTATATCTTGATGCTCAGCAGTGAAAAGATCATTTGCTGTAAACATCGCTTCAGACTGAAAATCACTGCCCTTCCAGTGCAGTGAGAAGCCTGCTGGTTTGCTAAGGAAAGGTAGGAAAGGGATGGTTTGACATTTTGCAGCAAATTCTTTAGCTTTAGGGTCCCTAGATTTTAGTTTTTCATCAATAAGACTCAGTATAATACTGCTTCTAAGACAAGCTGCAGCATGATCACTCTTGTTAATTTCAGCTACTGACTCTGCACGTTCTATCAGGTCTTCCCATAAAATATCATCTTTAGCCATTCCCAGCTGAACAAGTTTAACCAAAATAACTGGGTTAAGATAATCCTGAGTGGTACCATAAGGAAATCTTCCATCTTCAGCATCATACAACTTTGCAACTCTTCCTTCAGGATGGATCAGTCTTGATGGCGTAACTAATGGGTGCCCATCCAATGAAGAGGGAATACATGGAGTAACACGAAGAATTCCTGAGAACTCCTCAACTTTTTCATTGAGAACATAACACATCAAAGGATCACGCAGCTCTGCGTCAATCTCCTGAACATTAGGGAAAAATACCTCAGAAAAGAACTGTTTCTCAGAGAAGGTGTTCTCCAATAATATGTATTTACATCCTGCTTCTTCAAATCCTGTCTTTACCCAGGACGGGAGATCCACAGCACAGAGATTTTTGGAACCTGTCTTTTTAAGGTACTTCAGAAAGATCTTAAAGGCTGAAGGTCCAACATCTGGTCGTTTCAGTATACAGTCATCTAAAAATCTTACATTCTTCATGGAAACCCAAGAGGAACCATCAGAAAACACTTTGATCCCTTCTTTGCTTTTCATATGAGCTACATCTTCATAAAACCCTTGACAAATAACAGAAAAATCATCATGAACTGAATCAGGATCTGGCCACACTGCACAGTAACTGTAATCAACTAGCTCACCACTGATTGCCATGTCACGCAGAACACAAACTGCTTCTATGTAGGCTTTTACAATAACATGTCTCATGAATACTGTATTCCATCTTCCTTTCGTGTCAGTTTTCCAGATTTCTTTCCGATTTGAAGTAACTGCAAAGCAGCCATTTATATGTAGAGGTAAGCCTGTTTTTATTCGTAGAGGTAAATAGCAGAATACTTCACCTATGGTGTTGCAATTAGGTTTCACAATCCACTTCTGATCCTGGGTTTCAGACAGCAACACTCCTACTCCACCACAGGGAACAAGACCTAGTCTTCGTCCGCTTTCATGCAATGAAAATTTTAAAGCATCTCCAGTGTCCATGCAAGAACATATAAGCCATGTTGTTGAATCTACTGTTTTCTGTGGCAATTCATCAGCTGATCTTTTCACTTGTCCCGATTTAGCCGTTTCAAAGAAAGAAGCTGGATCATCCTCCGTACCTCTGAAGAGTGGCGACTGTAAATCAGCAATTCGCCTAAATACATGGTGAAATTCTTCTACTACTATCTGTAAGATACATGAGGACTTTGGTGTTTCAGCAGGAAGCTTTTTATTACTGCTGCTACAGACCTTCATGAGTTTAGCTGCTTCCTTTAAAACACTTACATTTGGTGCAGTCAAGGCTTTGGAAGAAAACAGATTTTTTTTTATAGTAACAACATCTTGTGCCATCCCAGGATCATCTGCCTCAATTTTTAAGTATTTCAAAACCATTGAATTTACACTCTGAGCAAATATGATCAGTCTATGACCACAAATGCTGAATTCATCCACAAGAGAGTAAATGTCTGCTGTATTGTAACATGCACTGCTGACTTCACTCACTTTAGCTTCCTGCTGAGTTCTGAAAGACAGCCTGAAAAGCGTTCCTTTGTAGCTGTAAGGAGATTCTACAGTCAGTGGTAGCTGGCAACCAAAAACTCCTATAAATGGCTTAAACTGATTGGGAAATTTTCGCAGTCTCTTCTGTTGTTTACTCCAGTTGATTTTGATCCCAGGGTTAGATTTATCTCTAATGTGTTTACTGATATGGTTAACGTTTGGATCGAACATAATCATAAACTCTCGGCTCAAAATAATAGGAACATCTGTGATATGATAAACAGAATTGAATCCCAGTCCAAATTTTCCCACTTTGTCAACTTCACTCCTTTTTAAAGACTCTCCTAATCGAGTTATATTTAGGAAATCAGAGTCAGAAAATTCAGAATTATTGAATGACCACAAAGCTGGACCATGACATGCTGCCATTCCTGGATCCAAAAGATTCTCTCTTATATCCATATTTCTTCTCATGTCAATCAGGAAATTACATTCTGTTGCATTAGCATCATCAGCATTTTGAAGAAGCTCTTTAAAGATATCTGAAATGGAAGGGTATTCTTCCAAAATGTTTTTAATTCTTACAGTCAGAGGCTCTCTTTGCCCAGACTGCTCAAATCCCATATTTTCTGGATTAATCAATCTTGTGCTAAGGCATGGGACATTTAACCACTCAGCAGTTTTCATTGGTATGTCTTCATGCACCAAAATTATTGGTTCAACAGCATCTTCAAGCAAATCATTTAAGTCATCAACTTTGATATCACAATAACAGCACTCATGAATTGGCCTCATTGCAAGCTTATAAGGAAGTTTGCCAGTGTATAATGGCATGGGTGTATGCAGGCTTGCAGGAATCTGATTGCTGTAGAGCCATCTTATGATGCTCAACATAATATGAAGATTTTGTTTACTCTCTTGTTCAGAGAGAGACTGCTCACTTTTTAGATATATTTTCTGAATGACCATAGAAACATGGTCTGGTGTTAACTGCTCGATGGAACCACAACATTTAAACAACTGGTGAAACTTCGCCATAGTTTTTGGCACATAATGTAGATAAGGTTGGAGATCGAGATCAGGTACTGACTTTATTACTGCTTGTGCGAGGGAACAAAATGTTTTACCTGTCCAAACCCAGGGAAACTTCAGGGCTTTAAAAGCTTCTTTGCCTTCTTCTAGATGGTCATGCATAAATCCATAAATCTCAAGCAAGATATGCTGAAACTGGTAATAGTCCTCATCACTGAAAGTTTTAGAACTGTGCCAATCAACCACCACCTTGAAATGTTTTAAGACTGCTTTTATAATGGGCTTGCTGGGCATGCCAAGTGCTTTTCCTATATCCGGCAGCACATTTTCCACAAGAGGAACTGAGGAACCAACTAAAATTGCATAAGATATATCACACATTTCTGGTGGCGAACACAGATTACAATGATCTCCTTTCCAAACTAAGGACCCTGGGTAATTTGGAGGCCTTTCCTTAGATGCAGGAATCCATTTTATTTTTTTCAGCGCAGCTTGTGTTTCACATGAGTGAACCAGTGCATGGTTTTTGTTCAGAATCATCAAGAGAGTTCTAGCTTTTCTCAACAGTAAATCATGGTTGGTGTTAGAGTCAGCATGCAAACTTTCAATTTTATTTGCCACTCTCATAATATCACTCTCCTCAAGACCAGCCTCATTTTTTAAGCCTATTTGTCTCAGAGAATGAAGAATATCTGAAGATGTAAAAATAACAGGGGGGAAGCAAATTTCTTCCTCAGCATAAAACAAATTTTGCAGAAGTTCTACCTCAGGATCAAAAAGTTCATTTGCTGACATTATCTTTTCCTGTGAAATCTTAATAAACTTTAGTGATGTTAGCCAGTCTATCACATCAGTATTCTCGTTTTTCAGAAAAGTCAGATTTTCAAGAACCCACTGCATTATCTGTGTGGTTTCATCATATGAATAAAAATCACTTCTTATGTCTTGTATAATAAACTTCAAGCAATCTGTGCTTTTTAGTTGTTCTATTTTCAGCAGGTTAGCTAAACGAATAGTAGCTTCATCACTGCTGTCAATTATTGCAGTAGAAAATCTCAGACCAGGAGGAATTTTGGCAGTGTGGTGTAATACCTTACTACCTTTTAGCCCAGTAAAAACAGAAACACTTTCATCAGATGTTTTTTCAACTTTTTTAAATATTTGCAATTCCTGAATAATTCTTCTCTCTTTTTCACTTACATCAGTCAAACTAGCTAAGAATGTCCTAAGAGCATCTTTATGTGTTGACGGGAACAATGCAACCTGATTGCATAGTTTCTGTAAGGACATTTTTTCCATTATTTGTAAAACAGCACTTGGTAATGGTGGATGCACATATTTTTTTATAAGTGGATGTTGGATAGAAATATCCAGCTTCTTAAGTACAACTCCACCAACTCTCTGAATAACATCAGCTAAATATTCCGGGAGCTGAGTCTCAGATTCATCTTCCAGAATAATAGGTGATGGATTCCTAAATCTAACCAGTTCCACTGATGTTTGGTTTTCCTCCAGCAGTGTCTTGGGGATAAGCGGCATGTCATCAAACACACTCAAGTCATCAGAAAAATGTATATATAGGTTCTTCCATACCATCTTAAGCCAGGAAACTGATGGGTGATTTTTGTCTTCCAAACCTGGATGCCACTGTACCACCATGTCTCTGCCAGGCCATGTGCTATTCATAACTTCTTTAATGAGCCGGGCAAATCTTTCTGGGTTCAGAAGCTGCAGCTGAGTGCACGGCCTTCCTGAAATTGCAGAAAAGAGAAAAGCCATGAAAATCACAGAACAGAGTTACATATAAAAGTGCTTTTGGCTGTTGTGAGGAAAGGAGGAGGAGGAGAAGGAGGTGGGGAAAAAAAGAAATAAATGAAAATTCTAACTTGTGCCCTGCCTTTTCTTTTTGTGGAAAAAATTGTTTGTTAGGTAGAACTGCAGATATCAGCTCCCCTTGCTTTTATGAGTTAATAAAAGCAAATGCATTCCATATTAGTGTACAAATTAAAAAACAAATTGAAAATTGTCAACGTGTTATTGCATTTGTTAGTTTGACACAAGAGTTCTTGGGCATTCATAGCAACCACAGATTTACAATCAAAGTAGAAGCTTCAAACTTCTTTTTGTTTGATTGATTCTTTACACTACTTGCTTGCCTAACAGTAAATAAAAATCTAACCCATTATTTGTCTATAATTGAAAAGGTTCAAAAAGATTTGAAAAGTTATTTATTAGATACAGCAAAGAGCAACTCTAGTGCAGATGATCTTACACTAAAAGTGACAAGCAACAAGATTCAGTTGGCTGAAACTAAGTTTAGATATATATGGTTTTATTCTTATTACCAAAGCCCTCACTAAAAGAAATATATTTTAACACTCATGTCTTAATTATCAATAGACAGCTTATACTTAAAAACTGCAGAATGTCTGGAGGTAAGAAAACAGCGCAGAATATAAAAATATCACCACCTCCCAACAACATCAAAAACAATGACACAAATGGAAGCAAGACATCTATTTGAATAACAGATCTTTCTTTCATCTAGATAGTACTGCCATTTCCTTAATAGCAACAGTCCAAATAAAGATACTGTCTACTGCCCCTGCTCTGCTGGAAACCAGCAGTAGGAGTGCTGCAATGTTTACCTGTGTTTTCTGTTCAACAGAACTAACAGAATGCATAGTCCATAGGCATGAAGTGAAAGGAAGGATGTCCTACCACTGATTCAAAAGTTCTGTGCTCAAGTAGTGGGATTTAAGCTTAGCTTTTAAGTGCATCCCTCTCTTGCTGGTCCACTGATGCAAGTATTTCTTTCACAAGGCTTGAGCGCAGAACATTAAAAATACTGTTTTAAAAACCACACCTGTGATCTTAAAATACTGGAAATCTTCCTACATGGGTATTTATTAAAAAAAATCTGTAAATAACCCAATGAAAATATTGATCATTTCCATGTAACATAACTACAAGGTCTTCTTCACCAATATGCATTCCCCTCCAAGCTGTATTTAGAACTTTTATCATAATTATCTTTGGTAGCTATCTTTTGGCAGCTCTATTTGTCACGTTTTGGTTACAAGAAAGCTGGCATAACAAGAACAGATAATCACCAAATTCACACAAATATCAAGCTTCAATCCAAACCAGTAAATCTTCAGTTAATAACCATACCTGAAAATCCCCAGAGAAGCTGCTGGGCTAGAATATAATCAAATCAATTCTTAGAAAACATCCCATGAGTTAAACATAAACACACTAAATATAGAAACAGTTACTGACTAGAAAAAAATACAGTACACGTTTCAGGGGGGAAAAAGTAAGATCTGGTTTTCTCTGTACAACACAATAAAAAAACCTGCATCCCATCCTCTCAAAGAAATAATACAAGCAAGTTTCTATTTCTCCAACTGTATCAGGAATATCTCTGATATAATTTCTACACCTATGTAAATAAAATTCTTGACAAGCAAGATTTCAAAACCTGCCAAAACCCCCTTTAATACTTATCATTTATAACATACAGCTTTTATGGTAGTGCAGTTGTACAATTATGCAAAATCTGAGAATGAAGAATAATTTAAGAGGTATAACAAAAAGTAGGCCACTACAGTCTTGCAAAGGGTCATCTTAAAAGCCCTAAACATTTCTAGAAGATTTAGAAGAATTATACTTGTTGCATTCATTTACAAAAATAGGGTCTTCCAACGAATAAGTGGCATACTACTAATCAAGAACAAGTCCCTAGCAAAATGCCCTTCAAAAAAAAAAAGTATCAGAGAAAGGAGACAAGCAAGAACTTAAATGTGAACAATACTTTTCCCAGGAACTAAGAAGACTAGATAGACTTCTTTTAAATTGGAGATCAAGCCTGGAAGTGAAGGAATGTCTGAGAAGAACTCAGCAAAGGATTACTTTATAAATATATAAGGGTTTTTCATTTTATTCATGTCTGCTTTTTGTGCTGAAGGATATAGCCCATCAGACCTGCATTTTGTTTTTCTTAGTTTGCTGTTTTTTAATTTAAGCATGATTTGGGACTGCTTTGCATTGGAACAGACTGAAGAAACAGGGACTGTGACTGAATGACTGAAGACCACGAAAAAGGATACTGAAAACAGTAAATGAAGATAATGATTTATAGTATTTTATGTCTGGTTCTAATGTCTTCTGTCTCAAAAAGAATTCTGATTAATTGAACAATTTAAAAATACAGAGAGGCAAGAATCTTTTTCTGAAAAACACATTTTCTACACATTGAAGAATAGCTCACAGTATACTCATACTATTTAAAAATAAGCTGAAGAGTAACTTCTTTGCAAACTGTGTTTAGCTGAAACGACTTCTGAGAACAAGACTTCAAATTTACCAATCAAATGCATAATGAGGAAGGGTGGAAAGGTAAATACAGACAAATTGAGTAGAAGAGAGGCAAAAAGAAATCAATTGTGAAAGCAGTTAAACAGAGAAGCATCTCATTTACAGATGCAGTAAACTTCTTCACCAAGTCTTTTGATCAAGATTTGAAGGATTTCAGTAGGTCCAGAATGACAAAACCATAAGCTATGAATTAAGACTCAGGAAACACTTGATTAAATTATATGATATACAGGTATGCTGGAGGCTAGCTGCTTAAGTAGGTTTTACTTGGTTTTTTAAAAACGCACTGATGTGATCACTTCTGATTGTGATATAAGAGATGTCTACAATACCAAAACTATAACACAGTTATTGCATATGCAAATTCTAAAAATGCAGAATAGAATTCAGAGTGTCTTCAGTGGAGGAATACTATTTGAACAAAATTACTGAACCTTGAATACATGCTTTAATAAGTGAATATCTATTCTTTTATTGTAAATTTTCATCCTTCTCCCCTTGCCTTTGCCATAATTTTCATGTATGTCATTTTCAATATAAATAGTCTATCATATCTTAAATAGTTATATTTGATGATCAATTTATTTATGTGAATCTAATTTCAAAAGAGACATTCCTTTAAACTTGAGGTTAGAACTAGTCCGTTCAACCATTAGAAATCTGTTTCTTATGTAAGATTACAAAAGACTTATTTATTACCTCGGCTTCTGGCAGCTTCTTTCAAAGCAGCTAGAATCTCAGGCTTCAGGTCATCAGAGAGTAACCTTCCTTCCAGGCCAGGAAAGAGTGATCTAGCACACCATTTAAAAAAATAAACAGATAAATAAAATAAACCCCACCACACCTTAGCAAGGCATCATTTTACATCACAAACACTACCAGCATGGTAACCAGCATGGTAAACAATTGCTTACATATGTAGAATAGGGTTTTCAGTGGGCATTTTTTTACAAACAAAAAAGATTAGACAATTAGAAGCAGGGAGCAGTAAGAAACTGATTTTTCCAACTACTCTTATTTTCAAAGCAGGTCTAAACAAGTTTTCTTTGGATAGAAGAAAAGGGGTTAAAAAATTATTTTCATCTATTTTTATTCTAACAAATTGAAAAAAAAAACAAACCATAAAATAGCACCTACTATTCTGTGTCTTTTAAAGATTCTATTTCAAAGCATACAAAAATTACAACATATAATTCTAGGACTTTACACAGATCTGTGGATTTCAAAAGATTTGCAGACAAAGGTTAAGGTTATTGTAGCCAAAAGTCATGTCTCATTCCACCCTTCCTTTACATTAGCACTTAAAACTGAACAGGTTTTTAGGGCTTTGGTCTTCCTGAAATCAAATATAACTGCGCAGTTTAATTCTGACAGCAGTATGTTAAATATACATAGACTAACACAGAATCTTGTTATTCCACAGGTGGTAACAGAAAGAAATTAATAACTTATTTCACCTTTTCAGCAGGCTCCAAATTTGAATACGCAAAGAGCCAAACTCCAGTTGAAAATGTTTTAGAACATCTAACATAAGTCGTTTATCATATTTATAACATTAGAATTGAAAATTATTACTGTAGGCAAGAATATAAGCAAATAAAGCATTATAATTTCAAATCATAGCTAGAAAGTATATTTATACCTGGTATAATATGCTATTGTATCAGTTTTACAAGGCTAAACTAAACTAAGTCCATTACTGACAGAACATGAACTGAGTAAGACACAGTGGTATCATTAAGTTTCAAGAAAACTATCTTATGACTAGTCTGAAGCAGGGAATGTTTTCTGTACGTATATTGGCTTAACTCCTGGAAGGAAAAGCAGAGTAAATGAATAGCAAAAGATAAATCATCACACAACAGCTGCTAGAGAATTTTTATTCTTTTTAAGGGGACACTAGAATCACAGGCTTTGAGTAGTGTTAATCAATAACCTGAATTGTATAAAACAAGAAAGATTATGGATTTAGAATATAACAAAAAAAGAACGGCAGCAGACTTTGAAAAAAGCAAACTGCTCTGAAACAACATGGGAAGACCAGTCACCTGCGTCCAACTGCTTTTCTTGATAGATGTGTTGTCTACACATATATTAAAACCTTCTTGAAGATGTGCTGTCTATACACAAGGACCTCACTCAGAGCCCTTTTTAACTTAGTATCATCTATACTGGCACACTCCAACCCACCTGTATTTCCCTTATGAACAGTTTATAGGGAAGCAAAAGTAGCCAAGCACATGCTAAGTGTCACACTCTTTCAAGCTGAGCATCTGAAAATCAGTGGAACTTGGAGAGAGGAGGGCTGTATGCAAACATAGGTATGGCTAACACTTTACAAGGAGGAATAGCTACAGGAGCACCTGGTGTGTCTGAGTGACTTCAAGCAGTACCTCTTATGAGGTTACTTGGAGAAGTATTCAGATTTAGCAAATCTTTTATAAATGTATATTCCAGTACAGACATAAAAAGCATCAGCCACGCTTTCTCCCTAGTGACCCTAAGGTCACTTACTCCAGCTAGTCTGCTCTTTGCTAGCCCCTCCCCAGTGGCAGTGCAAGCTTTTATGGCTGATGAAATGTGAACCAAATTGAAATACTGATTCAGCTGGGAAATAAGCAAGGGGAAAAAAAATTAATTGGAGAGGGACTGGAAAGAACAAAGGGAGAGCAGATGCAGAAGACAGGCCCATTTCTTACCATGGCAGTATCTGCTTACTTCCCAAAACCAATGTATAGTACTAAACCCTCCACTGAAAGTAAAAGTTTTGTGCAAATAAATAAATAAATAAATATGTTTACGTTTAATAAAAGCTCTTATTATGCAATTTTATGTACTTTATAGTATACATGTTTCTAACCTACTCCTATTTATAATTCTCAGAAGAAAGCTAACTTGAAATGTATCCTGAGGTATTCTCCTTAAGTCTAGAACACATAATTCTTTCTAAAGTTATAATGGCAAATAGCTGTCAAAGTTTTCAAATGAGACATATCTACAAATGTACATATCTATAGAAAACAGTTCTATCTATGCATTATTTCATTATATTACAGGATCCTGCTTATCATCGTTTACTGACAAGCAAATAACAATCTGAAGCTCTGTTTAACATTAAAAAAAGGGTATTTAGAATATTAACTATACCTGGGATAGTCTTCTGAGGTTATGTAAACTATGTCCTGTTCTGACACAGACGAGGAAAAGGGAATAAAGTTTCCGTTCTGTAATGGCAAAAGCTCCAATCCAATCAATTCACTGTACACTCCATCAGAAAGCACAAATTCTAAAAGATGAAGCTTTTCTTCAGCAGGTCCATTGTGTCCAGATTTCCTTAGAATTTGCCGTACTACAGAAGGAGTCACTTTTTTCACAGCTTTAGCAGCAGAAATAATAAGATGCACTGCACTAGCAATATTTGCTGGCACCTTGGCAATCTGCTTCCCTGAATTCTGGAGGTAGTTGAGAACAGACTGTGTGTAACCCAAACTCTCATCCATTTCAGAAAAGTGCACCTGTTCTACTTTTATCCACTGTTTACTCACTGAGTAAATAACTGTGTGCTGGAGCAGCTCTTTAAAGAGAGGTTCTAGAACTGGTTTCCAGGGTACCCTGATTTTGTTCTCATCAGGCCATAACCTATAAATTCTTTCAGCTGACAATGGAAAATCCGAATTCTCCTCAGTCTCCATTCGTTTGATAGCTTCCAAAATAAGGGTGGTATACGCCTTTGGCACTATATTTACCACAAGAAGATCATTCCACAAAGCTGCTGGATCTCTCCATTGATCCAGCTCTCGCCATTTGATACTCCTCCTATTGTCTGTGAGACCAAAGAAACCACTAACATGAACTGGGAGTCCAGTTTTGCTTTCTTCACCTGGAGGTAAAGGCAGAAAACAAAATGCTCTTCCTGAAAAGTCTGCTACAGCTCCTTTCTCCGCCCCGTTAGTTGACAAAGACATGGCTATTCCAATAGTAGGAACAAATTTCAAGTCATCAGCTAAACAATCCAGTTCAGTACACATTCCTCGACCACCTACACAATTACATACTAACCACGAGGTTTTCTGCGCATCCTTAACACTCTCATCTTCTACAACTATATTTACATGGTATGTCACACATGTTATGCTATTGCTTGGGATTCCCTTACAATACTGATTTATTGCAGTTCGTAAGATTTTGATAGAATTGGGTCTTTCATGTTTCAAGGCCTTGTTTTCACTAGCAGTTACTCTAAAAATCAGCCTCTCAGTTCCATCAGCTTCCCTAACGTGCAATGAAACATCCTGAACACTCTTCAAGAACAGCAATACTGTGTCTGCATCTGCTCTGAAGGATTCAAACAGCTCCAGAACCTTCTGTTTGTCATAAACATTGCTGCTCAGTTGGGAAGGCTGCAGACGAAGCGGGAAACGAAAAAAGGTACCAGGAAAGTTTCCATTCTTAAAAGTTTCCTTAGTGCTGCCAAATACACCAATGAATGGTGCAAACTGGTCTGTAAGTTCATTGATTTCCTTGCTGTCTTCTTTTAGATTCCAACACTGGCCTGATTCATGAGGTCCAAAAAGGGTTTGATGGGGATCAAGCATTCCAATCTGGTCACCACTGAAAATACTGGGAACATCTGTATACATAAAAACACAACTATTAATAATCCTAAACAAACTTATTTTTCAAACACAGTCTTAAGGAACAAATTTTTAAAGAGCAACAAAGACAAATGTTATAAAACTGTGATGAACTAAGTATAATGCCCAGGGATGCGGCTGAGTCATCATCCCTGAAGGTATCTGAAAGACCCTTAGATGTAGCACTTAGACACATGGTTTAGTGTGGACTTGGCAGAGTTAGGTTTATGACTGGACTTGATGGCAAAAGTGTTTTCCAACCTACATGATTCTATAATTCTGGTAACATTTAATTCAGGGCTTATTGAAAGTGAAGAAACAAGCACACTCCTAGTCTGCTATTAAGTACATAAATAGTCATTCAACTATTTGCATTCCAGCAAACAATGAGCAACAGAAAGTATAACTTTTTTGCAAATGTATTATTTTAACTTTTTTCTTTCCTGAAAATACTGGAAAGTAATGTAGTAAAGGTGTATTTATTGCAGATCTTAAAGGCTTGTAAACAGTGGTATTGTATGATTAAAAGCATAAATTCCCAGAACTATCAAACCGTATTAACTAAGCTTTTATTCATGCACTACTAAAATATTGTGAAAAAAACATCATGTGCCTTACAAACTCACTTCACAAGTTAAATATGCTATTTCAGCAAAAATTTTACTCTTGCCCTGTACTAACTATGTAGACTGTAAGCACTGTTTATGCTATATGCTTATGCTATACAGCAGTAAAACATTTTGCCAGAAAGTATAAATATGCATATACCTGTATTATGGAGTACCGTTTCTGGCATGAAATAAAATCACTGCTTATTATGCAAAGAACCTGCACAGAAGCATCAGTCTTGTCTAAACGTCCACATTTCTATTTAAATATCTACCTTATACCATGTGCCTCTATAATATGAACAGCAGTGTATAACTGAAATAACAGTGTAAAGGAATGTTCATTTCAATACAAGGGACTAACTACATAATGATGTTACTACAAGAAACATATCTCCTCCAAAAAAAATCAAGAGCCAAAAGATAACCTACATGGTTTTAGAAAAATATGAATGCTTCTTAAGGAAAATTAGCCAGAGATCCAATTTTAAAATGCACTACAGATAAGCCATTAAATGAGTATCTAAGATATCTAAAGTAATTAAACAATTTAATAAAACTTCAACAATTTTATTTTAAAATATCTACTGAGAGTACCTGTTATATGATAAACTGAATTAAAGCCAATTCCAAATCTTCCAACTTTAAGGGGATCATCTTTCTTCCTGCTTCTTGCTATTTCCTGTATACCATGCCAGTCCTCAGGGGTGAAAACTGCATCATTGTATGCATAAAATGCTGGCCCTGTAATAAATAGGCAAGTATTAAAAAGATGACAGAAGAAAACTACTTAACTGAGAAAAAATCCAGGAAATAAGTTTACAGGACTGCTAAAGTATTTCTTTAAAGTCTGTATGTGCAAATTTAATCAGGAAACTATGACTCAAACTGACACCAAATTATGCTTGGTGATGAAAGGGAGATAGAGTAGCAGCAAAAGCAGAAGCAAGGATATGGATTTACCTCTGTATAAAGTACTTAAGAGATATATTCTGATGTGGTATCTAGTCCTGGTGTCCACATTTTACAAGAATGATTCTGAAAAACTGAACAGAAAGCAGAAAACAACAGAACTTCTGGAAGAAGTGTCCTGTGGCACAAGGCTTAAACTCAATCTGTTCAGTCTATAAAAAAGACAGTTTGAAAGATGTACTAATCAGTCTGTTCGTATCTTTACTGGAAGGGATACATGGCAAGATATAACAATAACCTGGGTCTAGAAAGACAGACAAATTCAAATTGGAAGGCACAATGAGGTTGATTAACAAGCTAGAAACAAGTAGTGGATCACCTATTGTTAAGTGTTCAAATAATAACTGAATGCCTTTTGGGATGATTACATAAACTAATTTGTCTGATAAATATGTAACTGACCTCAATCACACAGAGCCATATTAGATGATATAAAACCGCTGAAGTTACAACAAACTGCCTTTGCAGTACAGGCAGCACAGAGCAAAGGTTGGTGCAAGGGTGAGAGAGTAAGAGATGGAGAAGAAAACAGAACTGCCCAGAGAAAGCTGAAATGTAGGGTCATGTTTACATTAAGAACTGGAGATTGCTCTCAAAAGGTAGAGGCATGTAGAAAAAAACCAAAATTACTGTCTAATACCCGATGCATTCTTTTATCCTAGGTCTTATTAAACCTTGTCTACTGACACTACTAAAAATCCTTTTGTGTATATTGAGATTGCAAGTGAACCTAGGAAAATAAGCCCCAGGATACAGAGTCTTTCTGGGAAAAGTTACCTGAAATAAAGCTGAAATAATGCTGTCTTTCCCAAACAGCATTAACTAGAAGCAGTTGAAAAGCTGCTACTGATAACCTGCAAGATGACACTGTAAGGCCTTCAATAGCAAACACTGGCTTTGGAAAATAATTATCAACACTATAACATAGATAAAATATGCACCTCGTAAGGTGGTCATTGCTATACAGCAAGGAGAAAAACACAGAACCACATGCATATTGAAGGATAATGGCCAAAACTAATAAAAATTGTATTTACCCTGATACTGCACCATATCCTTTGACCACAGAGTTTCTGTTCCATACTGGGTTTCATCATATAAAAACCTAACCTCTGTGGCACCAGCATCTTCTGCATTCTGTATCAGTTCCTGAGGCAGAAAAAAAAAAAACAAACAAACAAAACAAAAACAAAAGTATGATGCAGTAATGTGGTACATATTCTAGCAATGGCTTTCCAACTTAAATAGAAAATAGTAAGCAATTGTCTTGAGTGTAATTGTGTTCATACTTTTCAACCAAAATAATTTTATCCAGTTTACCTAAATGAAAACAGACATTATAAAAGCAATATTCCTTATAAAGGAAAAATAAATATTTATAATAAAAGTAATATTCAGCCAAATACTATAAGCATGATTCAAATTTGGAGGTCAAATTCCACACACAAACAGTTACAAAGTTAGGAAACAGCCTACTAAACTGTTACTACTATATTATCCCAAATCAGAATTGTACAAGTCTCAAAACAATGAAGAAAAAAAAAGTAAAACTCAAAGTTTGATGCTAAGCCCACACAACAGTTGAAGACCACAGCGAGGCAGCAAATCATAGAAGGGCAATACGCATCACTCTTCACATCAACTGAATTCCATTTAACACTTCACAGTATGAACCAACCATTCAAGAGCCACAGTGCTCACTTCTAACACCTCTACAGCAGAGGGCTGCAAAACATTTCTGACCAGAAACTGTAAATCATGAACCAACAGAGCTCACCTGCTGAATGAAGCCTATAGCTCTAGAGAGAGGCTTATTTTGATTATTTGTTAAACAGTTTTAGCAGTGGTGAGAGCTATGAAAAACTAACTAAAATGTCAATAAACTAGTTCTGTAAACACTACCATTAACAAAACATGCCCACCCAGTCCCATTTACCTCAACAGCATTATACACTGCAGACTCATAAGATAACTACAGATTTAGAGCTTCACACAATGATCTATTTACACTGAATCATCAAAGTGTAGCAGGGCTTCAAAGATACACATTCATATATACAAATAAACACACATACACATCTGTGTGCATGTTTGTGTGGGTGTGTGTAAGTTTGGCATAAGGAAGTATCCCAGCTGAGTTGAAAAGCTATGCAGGTAAATCACATCCAAAATATTCATACAACATAACTTTCAGTCAATTACGCATAGCGATAGAAGACTTGCTAGCAAGATTAATCTTTACTTAGAACTAACACATCAACTAGCAGCAGGTATTACAGATTAGGGTGCATTCTAACATACTGTTGACAGTAAAATAAGCTCACTGTTATCTAATATCTGGTTTCAAAACTGTTAACCCCTCGATTTTTCACTTTGTGACAGTATGTTCACTCTGTAAGGCCTTTCTCACAAGTAACCAAAATATACTGTTTATAATGTCACTGTAATTTTGAAGCATGAGGTAGCAAGAAATATACCCACAGTGCAACATAAATAAATTTTTAAAGATTTTCTCTCCATAAGGTATTTAAATACAAAACCATACAAATCTTCCAAAAGAATAATCACAGTAATTATTCAAGGTTATACTGAAAGACAGTGAAAGCCTCTAGAAATACTAAGTAAGTACGAAAACTACCATGTAGTCAGAGACTTGCATTCATGCTGTGACACACAGAGCATCTCCTACATTCAGCTGCAAAAGCATTGTATTTGAAGAATCCAAACAGTGAAATGAATTTTAAGAGATCAGCAAAATTCCTGGTAGTAATTCCACCCTAACAGTCTGTTAACACTAAATTGTAAACCATGAAAAAAGGAACATTTCTACCTTTAGATTTGCCCACCCAATTCCTAAGGACATTAACTTATTTCTTCATGTTGGAATGAAAATTTGGGTTTAATTTGTTAAGAAGGTCTGAACCCTTCACGATGCAAATGCATCTTACAGATTCAACTAGTACTGGGAAACAGTAAAAATGTAAGCATCCCATCCAATGAAAAAACTGGGGGATTTCAAACACCCTGACATCTGTTGGAACGATGGCACTGCATGGCGCAAGCAATCCAGGAGGTTCCTCAATTGTGCGGAAGATAACTTCCTTCTGCAAGTAATAGAGGAGCCGACAAGGAGAGGTCCCATGCTTGACCTTGTGCTCACCAATAGGGAAGGGCTTGTTGAGAATGTGGTACTCCAGGGCAGCCTTGGATGCAGCGATCACGAGATGGTCGCATTTGAGATCCCCAGGACAGTGAGAAGAGCGTGTAGCAAGCTCACTGCCCTGGACTTCAAAAGAGCAGACTTTGGCCTCTTCAGGAGCCTGCTTAGTAAGATTCCATGGGCTATAGCCCTGGAGGGAAGGGGGGCCCAAGACTGTTGGTTGATATTCAAGGATCACCTGCTACAAGCTCAGGAGTGCTGCATCCCAGCTAGAAGGAAGTGCGGTAGAAGGGCCAGGAGACCTCCTTGGATGGATAAGGAGCTGCTGAGGAAAATTCAAATGGAAAAAGAGGCTTATAAAAAATGGAAGCAAGGACAGGCGGCCTGGGTAGAGTACAGGGATGTTGTCCGGGAAGCTAGGGACCATGTTGAGGAAGGCTAAGGCCCAGTTAGAATTAAACCTAGCCAGGGATGTTAAGGATAACAGGAAGGGATTCTACAGGTACGTAGCAAAAAAAAAAAACCAGACTTTGGACAACACAGGCCACCTGAGGAAGCTTTTGGGAGAACTGGCTACACAGGATTTGGAGAAGGCTGAGGTTCTGAATGACTTCTTTGCCTCGGTCTTCACTGGCAAAGGCTCTGGCTGCACCACCCAGGTCTTAAGAAGGTAGACGCAGGAGCTGTGAGAATGAAGACCTTGGGCCCACTGTAGGAGAGGATCTGGTTCGAGACCATCTTAAAAATCTGAATGCGCACAAGTCCGTGGGACCTGATGAAATCCACCCGTGGGTCCTGAAGGAGCTGGCGAATGAAGTTGCTAAGCCACTGGCCATCATATTTGAAAAAATCATGGCAGTCAGGTGAAGTTCCCAACAACTGGAAAAAAGGAAATATAACCCCCATTTTCAAGAAGGGGAAAATGGAAGACCCGGGGAATTACAGACCACTCAGTTTCACCTCTGTGCCTGGTAAAATACTGAAGCACATTCTCCTGGATGGCATGCTAAGGCACATGGAAAACAACAAGGTGCTTGGTGAAAGCCAGCATGGCTTCACTAAGGGGAAATCCTGCCTAACCAATTTGGTGGCCTTCTATGATGGGGCTACAGAACTGATGGACAAGGGGATTGAGTGCGCCCTCAGCAAGTTTGCTGATGACACCAAGCTGTGTGGTCCGGTTGATATGCTGGAGGGAAGGGATGCCATCCAGAGGGACCTTGACACGCTTGTAAGGTGGGCTGATGTTCAACCACGACAAGTGCAAGGTCCTACACCTGGGTCAGAGCAATCCCAGGCACAGCTACAGGTTGGGCAGAGAAGAGATTCAGAGCAGCCCTGCAGAGAAGGACTTGGGGGTGCTGGTCGATGAGAAAATGAACATGAGCCGGCTTCAGTGTGCGCTCGCAGCCCAGAAAGCCAACAGTACCCTGGGCTGCATCAAAAGGAGCATGACCAGCAGGTCGAAGGAGGTGATCCTGCCCCTCTACTCTGCTCTCATGAGACCTCACCTGGAGTATTGTGTACAGTTCTAGTGTCCTCAACATAAAAAGGACATGGAACTGCTGGAACAAGTCCAGAGTTGGGCCACGAGGATGACCAGGGGACTGGAGCACCTCCCGTATGAAGACAGGCTGAGGAAGTTGGGGCTGTTCAGCCTGGAGAAGAGAAGGCTGCGTGGAGACCTCATGGCAGCCTTCCAGTACCTGAAGGGGGCTTATAGGGATGCTGGGGAGGGTCTCTTTGTCAGGGACTGTAGTGACAGGACAAGGGGTAACAGGTTAAAACTTAATCAGGGGAAGTTTAGATTGGATATAAGGAGGAAATTTTTTCCTGTTAGGGTGGTGAGGCACTGGAATTGGTTGCCCAGGGGGGTTGTGAGTGCTCCATCCCTGGCAGTGTTCAAGGCCAGGTTGGATGAAGCCTTGGGTCAGATGGTTTAGTGTGAGGTGTCCCTGCCTATGGCGGGGGGATTGGAACTAGATGATCTTGAGGTCCTTTCCAACCCTAACTATTCTATGATTCTATGATTCTATAATATATCCAGCATGCAGTTTGCCAAAACCACTAAAGATATGCTTATCTCAAGCATTCACACTAAGAATAATCAACTTGTTCCACAGTTGCAAAGAAAACCTTCCAAGAGACAGCAGGAACTGCCAGCAACTGTCACCATTTACATTTGTGTGTTTTATATATACGGATATATATATACATGTACCTGCACCAAATCCCATTAGAACCTAGTATTCACACATACAAAGGAAACAAATTTCCTAACATCCATGTGATGAAGCATTCTGGATAAGAAATTTAACATCCAACTATGAGCTAGTCACTGCAGGTACAATTAAAAAAAATAAAATATATCAAACTGGCACTTCCAGATATCAGCATAAGAAGCTACAGCAAATCAGACAAGGCATCTTCTAAAGGTACCTGTCTTTCCCCTCATGTGACTTCATGAATTTAGAATGATCTGCATTTTTTCAGATTATAGAATCAGAATGGTTTTGGTTTGAAGAGACCATAAAAATCATCTAGTTCCACCCTCCCTGCCACTAGCAGACACATTTTTCACTAGACCATGTTGCTCAAAGCTCCATCCAACCTGACTCTGAATGCTTCCCATGATAGGGCATCCACAACTTCTACAGCCAACCTGCTCCAGTGTCTCACCACACTCATCCCAAAACATCTCTTATATCCGACCTAAACCTACCCTCCTCAGTTTCTAACCCTTGCCCCTTGTCCTGTCACTATATGCCTTGGTATAAAGTCTCTCTCGACCTTCTTTGTAAGCTCCCTTTGTTATAAGCCCCAATAAGGTCTTACCAGAGTCTTGTCTTCTCCACAGTGAACAACCCCAGTTCTCTCAGCCCTTCCTCACAGGAGAACACGCTCCAGACATGTCTGAAGTAAGGTGAAGTGAACTCCACTTTACCGAATTTTTTTTTTAGTGCTTAAATAAATGTTGTCATTTCATTGTTAGGCTTGTACACGTAACATTCAATGTTCAAATGTGGAGCATCATCATGGCAGTCAGGTGAAGTTCCCAACAACTGGAAAAAGGGAAATATAACCCCCATTTTCAAGAAGGGGAAAATGGAAGACCCAGGGAATTACAGACCAGTCAGTCTCACCTCTGTGCCTGGTAAAATCTTGGAGCACATTCTCCTGGATGGCATGCTAAGGCACATGGAAAACAACAAGGTGCTTGGTGACAGCCAGCATGGCTTCACTAAGGGGAAATCCTGCCCGACCAATTTGGTGGCCTTCTATGATGGGGCTACAGAATTGATGGATAAGGGTAAAGCAGTTGATGTCATCTACCTGGACTTGTGCAAAGCGTTTGACACTGACCCACACCACATCCTTCTCTCTAAATTGGAGAGATATCAATTTGATGGATGCACCACTCAGTGGATAAAGAACTGGCTGGATGGCCGCACACAAATAGTTGTGGTCAATGGCTCAATGTCTGGCTGGAGACCGGTAACGAGTGGTGTCCCTCAGGGATCGGTGTAGGGACCGGTCTTGTTTAACGTCTTCGTCGCTGACATGGACAGTGGGATTGAGTACGACCTCAGCAAGTTTGCCGATTACACCAAGCTGTGTGGTCCGGTTGATATGCTGGAGGGAAGGGGTGCCATCCAGAGGGACCTTGACACGCTTGTGAGGTGGGCTGATGCCAACCTTATGAAGTTCAACCACGACAAGTGCAAGGTCCTACACCTGGGTCAGAGCAATCCCAGGCACAGCTACAGATTGGGCAGAGAAGAGATTCAGAGCAGCCCTGCGGAGAAGGACTTGGGGGTGCTGGTCGATGAGAAAATGAACATGAGCTGGCTTCAGTGTGCGCTCGCAGCCCAGAAAGCCAACAGTATCCTGGGCTGCCTCAAAAGGAGCGTGACCAGCACGTCAAAGGAGGTGATCCTGCCCCTCTACTCTGCTCTTGTGAGAAGACCTCGCCTGGAGTATTGTGTGCAGTTCTGGTGTCCTCAACATAAAAAGGACATGGAACTGCTGGAACAAGTCCAGAGGAGGGCCACGAGGATGATCAGGGGACTGGAGCACCTCTCGTATGAAGATAGGCTGAGGAAGTTGGGGCTGTTCAGCCTGGAGAAGAGAAGGCTGCGTGGGGACCTCATAGCAGTCTTCCAGTATCTGAAAGGGGCCTATAGGGATGCTGGGGAGGGTCTCTTCATCAGGGACTGTAGTGACAGGACAAGGGGTAACAGGTTAAAATTTAATCGGGGAAGTTTAGATTGGATATAAGGAGAAAATTCTTTCCTGTTAGGGTGGTGAGGCACTGGAATGGGTTGCCCAGGGAGGTTGTGAGTGCTCCATCCCTGGTGGTGTTCAAGGCCAGGTTGGATGCAGCCTTGGGTGGGATGGTTTAGTGTGAGGTGTCCCTGCCCATGGCAGGGGGGTTGGAACTGGATGATCTTGAGGTCCTTTCCAGCCCTAACTATTCTATGATTCTATAACATGCCCTACTGTTGCATGCTTTGAAGTCTCCTGAACCAATGATAAAAAAAACTTAAAGAACACTAACCACAGTTCAGAAAACCCTGTGACATTCTTTTCTCATGAGAATCAATGTCTGGATTAAAAATGTTTTTAGTCCACATAAAACTGATGTGTTCATTATTCTTGTCACTCTGGAGCAAGTCTCCCAAAAGCCGTTCAAAGATTCCCATCATAAAAGCCTTCTTAATCTAAGAACGAAACTTTGTGACACTGCCACAGTCCACAGAGGAAAATGAATTTAGCTACTAAGAAATCCCACAACAAAATCTAGTATTAAAGTCTCCATCTTATCCCAATGTTAATACTAAAATAATGCTTTCCAAAAATTGTATATACTATTATGTATACTATATAGCTTACAGCAAAGATGAACAATAAATAATAAGCAAAATAAACATTTTAGATAGCTCACATAAAGTACATCACGAAGTCTCTGATTTAACTGTAACACCTGTGTTTTGGTTTTGTTTTTTATAACTTACAATAGCATCTGTGACATGCAAACTCAGGATTAAACCCGCAACTCACTCTGCCTTGTCCACAGGAACAGAAACATGTCTTTCCCATACTAGAACGAATATCTAATGAGGTACAGCAACTGCAAGATTTGCTGGAAAGTGTTACATTACAGGCATTATATGTCACAGATATTAAATGACTGCTAAAAATACCACTTTTTTGTGTACCTTAAGAATCTGTCCTCCTTCTGGGTATCTTCTTAAGATATCCTTAAGAAAATCAACAAGTGGTGGTGTTGTTTGTCCAAAACGACCTAAAACCAAACAAAAAACAATCCGTGTACTATGCTACTATGCACTGAATTTCAGATTAAAAAATACTCACTAAACATTTACTGACAATTTAGAAAATTGTTTTAAATTAATTCAAGACCTGATAGTGTTAAACATTGTATTTCCAAAATCAACTGTAGAAAAAACATTATATATATTTTTATTTAAAAAGTTAAAATAGCAGTCTTGATGTTAAGGTCAATATATTGTTTCATATCTAGATGAAATCAATTTGAGAGCTAAATCTTTCCATCAGTTATACCCCAACTCTCATTAGTTGATGTTTTAAAAGTAGCAGCTGCTAAAGGACTAGTACTCTTTAAGCAGCAGGACAGTATTCTAGGGCAGCAGTGGCTCTAACTTTTTTATAGCCAGTGATGATCTCTACTGACAGCTTCACAGAGGCACAGTACATCTCAGCTCTAATGTAGACTTCATGTTCTGGCATACTGTGGGCCTGGTGCTAGCTTTGCTGTTACTTGGGCTTCACACTGGAGGGAAAAGTCACAGAAAGGTACTACCAACCACTATGAAGTTCTGCTCTAAGAAGACGAGTCTATCACAAAAAAGAAATGTTCAGTACTCTTCAAACTCCAGTCTGAAACTAAAGAGCAGCTCCCTAAATCCAAACCTCTAAAACATGTGCTTTAAATAAATATTCATGATGCAACCCCCGCAAGGAAAACAGATTCTACTGATGCTCCATTTATCACTTCCTTTTAAAACTTCCCTTTAAAAGTTATGAATAAATGAATTATTCTTTCTCTCTCCCCCCTTCTGCATATATGTGTGTCTATAAAGTACAGATTCAAACACACACACACACATACATTACATATATTTATGGAATAAAACATTTTAAAAACAAAACCACCACAGAACCTCAGCAATGTGGGGAAAAAGGAGATAGATAAGTACATTTGCTGAGAAAACATCAAGTAAAAACATTAAAACATTTTATGAAATTTTCGTATCACTCCATGTTTAAGATAACAGCATCAATTAAAATAAAAACTAAGAAATTCCAACTCACAGCTCTAAGTGTAGAAAGCATTTTACAGCTTTATTATTTTTATAGTATACAGAAGCATATGAAAGTCAACATGCAATATGCAAACTTCTCAAATAAGGTAAACTTATCAACAGTAGGAAAGTTTGGGTGTTTCTTAGGAGAAATTTTCTTAAATCAAGAAACCAATCTCCCAGCCTAAGTTGGGCAGGCAGGCGGAAGTGTTTAAACAACACATTTCACTATGGGAACCACAAAAACAGGCAAGTTAACTTTTAAGTGACAGGACTGAAAATAGACATTCTCTCTTTACATCTAAGAGCAAAGCTGCTCCACTTAGGTCACAAAAATTACTCCGTCTGGAGATCATGACTCACTCCATCCTATCAAAGGCTGAACTGATTTTTCTTCAGTATTAGAGCTGATCATATGTAACACAAAACTGGTTCCACAAATCTGAAGGAGAAACCTTTTCCCCCAAGGGTAGTCAAGCATTGGAATGGGAACCCAGAGAGCTTGTTCAGTCTCCATCCTTGGAGGCTTTCCAAACTCAACCAAATCAAGCCTTGAGCAACCTGGTCTGACCTCAGAGCTGACCCAGCTTTGACCAGAAGGTTCTAGGGAATGTGAACATAAACTGGCTAATACACAAACGTTTCACTTCCCTCTATCACTAAATAACCATAATCCAGTATACTCACGGCTTACACACACCAAATAAAATATCTGCACGAAAAGAAGGGTTTCCTTCTTCATCCTGCCACCCTATTAGCATTTATTTCCCTCTCTTGCAATAAAGTTACTGTTAAAAGAACACTGATGATAGCAACCAAGTAACATAATCCTTACAGATTTTAATTAGAACATTTCTCAAGATATTCAGGTATTATAATATAATTCAAGATACCATACAAACAAATATACCTGCTATTTTTTTCGTAATAAAAATGTAACTAAACATACAGAACCAAAAGAAAAGCAAACCAGAAGAATTCGAAATCTTTCCACCAGTGTTAATCTTCAACACAGTGCTGACTAAAAAGATATCCTTTAAAGTAGCTGAATTGCTTACAAATATTCATCTTGTTTTGTATGAGACAAGGCAGATATTAACACTACTGCAAAACAAGTTTTACTGATTCCAAAGCACAGCAATATTCTAATTTCTACACATGAAATCACAAATAAAAAATTAATCACCAAGGCACTTGGAAAGAGAAGTTTAATTTCCTGGGTCAGAATGAAAAGAACAAGTGAAGGGATACCTAGAACTTACAAGGAAAACAACAGCTTCCCATTCAAAGCAAACAGTAATTTCAAATAACTCCAAACTACATGAGAAAATGCTTTGACCTTCCAATTTATGAAGAGAGATAAGTATTTGTCATACCTCCTCCTTTCAACCCTTTTGACTGAAGCTTCAGAAAAATTTGATTTTGAGATCTCTGAAGATCAACAATCTTGATACCATCAGATAACTGAAATAAAAAATAAGACAGATCTCGATCAGAACATTCTGCAGCATAAATAACTTACCGTAGCTCCATTTCCTACATATTTATTCTAAGAAGTTTGGATTTGTCTAAAAGTATAAAAAAACTATAAAACATCCAGTATTCATTTAGAGCAGCACTTTAAGTCCCTGAGGTCTAGGATGGCCTCCTTTGCCTAATGATACTCCACAGGTGAAGTATCAGTTTGTTAGTAACAGGATCAGAAAAAATGGCCACAAGCAAAACAGGTGGAAAAAATGCCTACAGAAGTATACTAAGAGCAAGCCATGGCCTCCCATTTTTACATTTGAAAAGTTTCATGTTCTGGGGACTTTTGGAAGCATACAGCTAAAGCAGTTATTGTTCTAATGTGCATGCGCATAAAGAAAATAAACATTTACAGGAAGTAGATAGACTATGTACTCCAAAAAGTAAATAACTGATCTTCAGTTTCATATGAGTTTTAAACTAAGCAGTATTGGCTCAAAGCAGCTAGTCATACAGAATGTGTAAAGACAAAAATATGTCACATAAAGCCCCTGAAGAATGCAACAGCCTCATCTCCCCAATATATGCTTCATCTCCCCTCTACCTCTCTGTATTCACCAGGAACATGACTGAGAAACTGGGGCAAACTAAGCAAGAAAATCCTCAGCAGCCACTGGGAAAACTACTTAGTAATCATAGCACATGAATTTTTTATTTGTTTTGCAATTCTAGTTTCATATTTTATGTGTATCCCAGTCATATACAAAGTGATGCTAAAATAGTCATGTATGACATGATGCTATCCTGCATACCACAATAATGAATGCAGCATTAGAAGTTGCAGTGTGCTAATTAGAAATTTAACCAATTCATAGTAAACTATATTAAACATAATAATAATAAACTTCCACATAATATACATTAGTCACAGTTTATAACACAGTTCAGAACTGCTTCCTCACTTGGATGGCTAAAAACAAATTACTGGAAAAAAGTTTGTACTTACACATAGATGCTTACAATCTAACTCCATTTAATGAGCAAAAGACAGTCCTAGCCCACAGTTATATAATCATAACCTTAAAAAATAATAAGAAAAAAAAGTATGTTCCTTTTTACTTACACCAGTTTTAAGTACTTGCAACAGCAGTGCATACATTTTAAGTTCCTAAAGAAACACTGTATTTGAGCTGATCTTGTCTAAAGACGTAAAACAGCTCACACTGCGCAAACAACCTACTCAGGACTCACTAAAATAAAAAAGAATGCACAGAATGCTGTAACCTGCCACCAAATTTTAAAGAGGGAGAATAACCAAATTTTTTCAGATAGGATTTTTGTACCAGAACACCAGCAGAAACTAGGGAGATTTAATACATTTAAATTAATAGTTCAACGCTGTAAGAAATTATGAGAGAAAGAGATACTGGATTTTACTTAGTGTGTAAATTGCATATAACACTCTTAATGGGGAAAAAAATATTAATATTCTACTACCTCAGTAAATTAAAAAGTAATTTGATCCCAATAAACAGGAGTTCAAAAGTTCACAGACGTTTTCCAAAACTGCGACAGACTATTCCCATGTGTATTCTAGTTTAATATTAATAAATAAATAAACCCAGAATAGCTGTTACAGTCTGGTTACTGCCTGTTCCCTGCCAAAAGATAGTTTTCTGTGCCAGACAGAGTGCTGCTTAGATATTTGTTTCCAGATGAGTTTTAGAAAGTGATTATACAGAACTCCTTCCTCCCAAAACAGGAGGGCCTGGAGAAAATGAAATGAAGGACATACAAAACCAGGCAAAAAAATAAAAAATAAACTACATTGGTAGTTTGTTTCAAACCCGAGTCCTCAATGACTACTTGTGTTGCCCATGTAGGTTCTTACAAGAATCTTGAGCAATGCAACAACTAACATCTAATTCTTCCCTAGCATCACAGAATGGTATCTGTGTTCCAAGGGACCTTTAAAGATCATCTAGTCCAACCTCTCTGCCATGGGCAGGGACACCTTTCACTAGACCAGGTTGCTCAATGCTCCACCCAACCTGACTTTAAACATTTCCAATGGCAGGGCATCACAACTTCTTTGGACAACATGCTGCAGTGTCTCATCACCCCCATCATAAAATATTTCTTCCTTATGTCCAGTCTAAATCTATCCTCTTTCAGTTTAAAACCATCACACTATGTCCTGTCACTACAGGCCTTCGTATAAAGTTTCTCCATCTTTCTTATAAGCCCACTTTATATATCGAAAGACTGAAATAAGGTCTCCCTGGAAGCTTCTCTTTATGCATTTGCAAGTCCCCCTGTCCCATTTAACCCCAATTTCCAATCTCCTCTCTTCCCTTGTCTCTAGTCATCCCATCCCACCGGTATCTGAAGTCTCCTGTTTCCCAAGAGTATAGCTACCAGCATGCCAAGCAGTACTGAAACGGTGACTCCAGGCTGATGCCTTCAACAGAACAAGGTCATTCATTCATTTGACTCTCCTCTGTACTCAGACCTCAATTTTTAACTCGTAAGAGCTCCTGTCACTGGGATGTCAACTATGCTGTTGAGGTGGGCCGGTCAGTAGAAATCAATTAAAGATGGAAAGGAAGCCAAAGCAAGAACATCTGCACTGAATCTTGTGTGCCTCCCCCGAAGAAATACGGGTAAAGAACATGGGTTATGTCGGAAAAGGACACAGAAACTCGAATGATAAAAGCTGGCACCATAAAGAGAAGTACAAGGGTTATCTGCTCGTCCAAAACACCTCCTTGCTTCCCATGAGAGACCCACGCGTAAGGACACGGTGAGACACACACCGCGCTGCCCTCGCAGCCGGGCGGACACTTCCAGCACCTCCCGCCGCGCCCCTCACCTCTCTCCCGCGGTGCCACAGCCGCTGCTCGGCGCGGGGGAAGCCGGCTTCCACGTCGATCCGCGCCTTCACGTCCCCCACTGCGGCGGAAGGCGGCAGCTCGAAGGTTCTGCAGCCCAGGCAGTCATGGAGGACGGTCACCCGGGCCAGCCTGCAACAACGAGACACCAGCTGAGCAGAGACCCGCAACGATCTGCCCCGGCGACCACCCTCCTCCTGCGCTCTCTCCTCCTCGGAGGCCGAGGGTACAGGGATGGGAGGGCGGGCGCCTGCCCAACTCTGAGGAGGGAAGGAGCTGCTGGGCCTGCGAGTGGAGCCGGGTCCCACCGCGCCGCACGCCCGCGGCCTCTCCTCTCCTCTCCCCTGCCGTGCCGTGCCGTGCCACCCTGCCCCGCCGCCACTCACATGCCCGCCGCGGCACACAAAGGGCCGTTAGCTGCGCTGCTGCGGCCGCGCCGCTCCCCACACGGGGAAGGGGTGTGGCTGCGCACGGCAGACAGGAGGAGAGGCTCGCCCGGCGCTCTGCGCCGCGGAGGAAGAGGGAGGAGGGAGTGCGTGAAGCCGCCCTAAAAGCAGCCCTGGCCGCCGTGGCGCCTCTGGTAAAGCGACCCCGGTCCTGGCTCCTCGCAGGACTGTTCCGCGCCCGCTTCGGGGGGCTGTCGTTCCTGCTGCCTGGCGGGGCCTCGGGTGAGCGAGCCCCGTCACCTCGGGGAAGGATGGAGTTTGGCTTGACCGGTGGTGCGTGTGTGGCATGAGGCTGCCAGAGCCGTGGCTAAGGCTGGTCCTTACGGCACGCGGAGCCGTCCTGCAGCACGGCAGGCCGTCAGGGAAGTGTACTGGTGTTCGGTGTAATTCCCAGAGTCCAGGCACCATCACATGGAGCACTGCTACCTCTGATAAACATTCTCAAGGATGCAAAACACAGAAGGAAATGTCACTTTTCTGCTCTTCTGTCAGCCGCTTGTTTGATCATGAATATTTATTGGTCTTGATCTTCTACTTTATCTCCTATGGTAAGTTCTCATGGCAGTCAAAGACTTACAGAAGGTGCTCTCGCTCCTGAAGTCAGAGCTTTGAGCTCATCCCAATGAGCTAAGTGCCTTGAGAAACTTGTGGAGGGGCCGACAGAAACCTCTGAGGTTCACTGTGTGCAAGGTTCTGCACTGGGCACCGTGGGCTGCCCATCAGTGATGGGCTGAATAGCAGCCCTGCTTCAAAGGAGTTGGGGGTTACCAGGCCAAATATGAGGAGGATTGAGGGAAGTGCGTCTGTTCAGTGTTGATGAAGCTGAACCTAGGATGTTGTGACCAGAATAGGATGTTTGGGGCTTCCCCAGTTCCAGATCCCAACAAAGGACTGCTAACATAGTCAGTGGCCCAGAGCACATGAGCTACAAGGAGAAGAAGGGGAAGTTGAGCTTGTTTAGTCTGATGAAGAGACGCAGGTGCAATATAGTAGCATCCCACAACTACCTGAGGGGCAGCTGCAAAGGTGTTGGAATTCTACTCTTACTAGTGCCAACAGGGAATGGCAACAAGCTGCAGGTTGGGAAGTTCACACTGGACAATAGGAAAAAAACATGTCACTAGGAGAGTAGCACAGTACTAGCATGGGTTGTCCAGAGGCACTCTTCATATTGGGATATTTTCAAGGCTTAGCCATGACTGACCTGATCCAGTATTGACAATCCTTCTGCTTTGAGCAGGAAGATAAGACTACAGACCTCCAGCCAACAGTTCCATTTCTTTCCAGCAGTTTCTTAATTCCAGTCCCTGACTAAACTGAAGCATCTACGACTTTTGTCAGTCACGGAAAGTTAAAACTGCTATTTGGCAGCCACAGATAGCAGAGATTTTGTGGAAGGGAGAGAAGACACCATGAAGCTCTTTGCAGGAAGTGTGTCAAGTTAAGAAAAAATGAGAAGAAACTTAAAAACCACAAAGGTCAGGTGGATCAGGATACAATACAGTGTCTAGGTAAAGTTTTGCTAGTGTCACTACATCTTATTTCGTTCATATTCAATATTTGCCTATTAAATACTACAGAATTATAAGAAAAGGTTAGAAATTTTGTGGGTCTTACCCTGCTTTCACCAAAAATAATAAAACTATTTTAACTTAAACAAGGTGGATCTAACTCTATTTTAGTTTGTTCATTTTCTGTAGTTTTATATCTTGTCTCACCTCTTTACAATTTGTCATCACAGAATTATTTGTTTTATGTCCAAAGGAATGGGAATGCTGCCTTCTGATCTGTTACATCTATCTTTTTATGTCTTGATACCAAGGGAATATACTACCTGCAGAAGGGTGTGACATGAGTGGCACAAATGTGGATGCCTGGGCAAAATGGAAGAATTTGAAACCTGCAGTCCCATCCATATTAGCTACTAAAATAGTCTCCAGACCAGTTGAACTACCAAACCACTAGCAAAATCTAATTCTTCTGCAGCTGGGATCATGGGAGTGATTTAGTGTTCTATGAAACATGCAATTGTTCGAATGAGACCCTGGAGACAAACAGAGCTGTCTCAACTAACAGCTACCTCTCTATGCCACACATCTCAAACGGTGGGACACATTCAGGGGCACAGACAGTCCTGCTGTCAGTGATTGAAGTTTCCAAACCCACATCACATCATACTGCAAGACTATACTCTGAAATTATATCCTGTAATGGTTTAACATTAATATTGGGGGAAAAAAGTCATGCCACAGATTCTGTCTAGTATGTGTCCCCTACTGTTGAAGGGGAAGAGTTGGGAAGAACCAGTGATGCAGAGCTGGAACTGTGCAAGGTTCTGGAAAAGGGAGCTGGACTCATGAGCTCCTGGAAAATGGCTATACCTGTTCTTTTTGTAAACCTGTTCCTCTCAATACAAGGGACACTGTTCTTTTGTAATGGCAGGAATAAATGTCCCATTTCTATTTACTGTGGGGCACCTTTCATTTGCTTTTATTATGTGTTTTCTTCTCTGTTTTTTTCCTTTTGATATCTGCCTTTGAATTATATTTTCTTTCTGTCCCTCCAGATAGAAGCAAGATATTCATCCTCTTACTGCCCTTGTATTAAAGGAGTGAGCATGACTAGGACATGTATTCCAGTGCTGTGTTTTGGTCATCTGCACTGTTTAATTGTTGTCATGCTTCTTGGCACAGTTTTAACCCGTAACTACCACCAGGCTTCAGGACAGTGGTAAGGCATGGTTCATAAACCAGGGACAACTCTCCACTGTCAAAACAGACAAGGACACTTTGATTTAGGGCCAAAGACTTTTAAACTTTTTAAACTCAAACTGTGTTATACCACTTACCGTTAGATGTTTGGCCCTTTTCCTGGGGCCCCATCCCGTTTTATTTATTGGCTAGCTGCTGCTATTGATGATAATAAGCAAGACTCCCACTGGGAGTGTGTCCAAAGTAGGGCAACAAAGCTTGTGAAGGGCCTAGAGCACAAGTCCTGTGAGGAACAGCTGAGGGAGCTGGGGTTGTTTAGTCTGGAGAAGAGAAGGCTCCTACAGTATTAATTACAATGCTGATTTTTATCAGCAACATCCTGGCCATTCATATGGCAAGGAATGTAGGGTAAATATCCTTTTTAATTACGAAGTGATTTATACATATCCTGTTACCGATTATCAAACTGGTTTTGACAGCTTGCGACAGTGACCTTTTAAAGCCTGATCTGTAATAAAAAAATATGCCAGAAAAGTGACTATATAGAAATTACACCGAAAAGGAGTACATGTTCTAGTCTGCAGATTTTTGCATCAGAAGAGCCCTCAACCTTTGTTTAACTTTAATTTTACTTATCCCTTTGGAAAACAGAACTATGGAAGGTACGTAATCCTAGTGAAGTTAAAGATGTCACATACATATTTGCTATGCAGAACTCCTATTAACAATTTTATGTGACAATGAAAAAAAAAAAATGTTTGACCAGGTGGCAATTTTGTGGTCATGGCAGTTTGGAAAAAATAAAAAAAAGTCCATATTTTAAATCTAAAATCATTTGGACTTATTTGAGAATTTTTAAATACTACATATAGAAATTCCTATGATAATATTTTTGTAACCACTTTTCCAAGCAAAGCAGCGTTTAGATTTAAGAATACATATGGAAAATTCTCCTGTGGCTATGAACAAGGCTTCTGTTCGGTCGAGAATGAGGTCATACAAGAAGGAATATGCAATTAAAAAAAAAAAATTGAGAGTCTCTGCAACATTAAAGCATTTTTATAAAATGAAGTGAAAGCCATTTTCATAGTGACATTCCCTTGAAACAGAAAATTCCGAGGCGCAGAATCGCCTAATATTTCCCAGTGATTTAAAATAAGTGTTCAGTAGCAGAAAAAGATGCAAACCCCTTTCTTCTTTATCAGTGTGCTTAGAAAGGTGGAATGGAGTCTACAAAAGGAGTGTATGTTGTGATAAGAAACAAACATGATTAGGTCACTAGTGCAAGAGGAAACCGCTGCAGTACAGTAGCTTCCAGTGCACCAAATAACATTCTGCAGTGCTGGCAGGCAAGTAACAGTGACTCAATAACTATATCTAGATTAGACATAGTGCACACCGAGCAAAATCAAAACTTTCTATAATACGCTAAGCACCTTCATTCTTAAATCAATTCCTTAAATGTTTCTAACAGATGTTTTAAACATTACGTTGTATATATATCACATTACCCAGAGATTACAGATTGCATTGATCTGTAGTCACTGCTAGGAGCTCGCTTTATCCTTGCCTACTAATGCCTTTTCAAGAAGTTTGAGAATGAACCTACCATTGGCTGATGACACATGTGCTAGTCATTGGAAAGCCACCCCTTACTGGAAAGCTTCGAATTTATTTGAATAGCTCCATTAACAGAAAAGTATTTAGCTGACATGGCTATAGTCCTATCTTGTACAAATTTAAAAAACAACAAAAAGCCCAAACCTCCCTCTGGCCTATGAAGCATTTGATTTAAACGAAATATCTAGTTTTGCCATAAAATCTATCACACAATTTAATTAATATGCTGAAACTGCTTTATTATAGATTGATGCAGTGAGTTTAAACTTGTTCTCATACTCTGCGCTCTTCATGTAGAACCGTTATAGATAGCTTCTAAGCAAAATGTATGATCGCGGCTTAATGAAATATTAAAGAACTATTCCTTTTGTAAGCTGATGTGTTTCTAAATGTCAAATATAGAAAGAACAAGATCCTTTTTAAATACTAGTAAAAACAAACGAAAGATTGAAGGTCACAGAGGCCAGGAAAAGCCATTTGTTTCCATCTGAGGATTTTGATCTCTCTGTTATATGCTTTAATGTTCAAGCCAGTTCCTTGATGGCACTAAGCAAATGCTAATGGAAAGTACTTTAAAGACCTATAAAATTTGTTTCAGTTTTATTCTTTACATGTAAAGACCAGAGCAAGAAAGCACAAATAAATGGTAAAATTTTTAAATCTTCTTAAATTCTGAAGGAAAATTTCCTCTTAGATCCAACATTAGGAAAAGACTACTTTAAATTAAGTCCTCAAAGAGAGGACCTAAACTTACTCAACTATGGTACAGTAGCCATTACTCTACAGACTTGAATTGCTAAGTATCACAGGGGTTTCTATTCCAGATCATATAAATAACAAAATCCAGTACAAAATGCTTGGCATTTCAAATTGTGCAAAAGATTAAACCAAAGCACTGATAAAAATAAACTTTTCAATTGCTCTTTAGAGAATAGCATTAGGAGGGACTGCAGTGTTGCAAGATCTGCTCTTGGCATACATTTTTAAATAAGCAATATGTTAACTGGTGGTGTTTGCTTTTGACAATTGGTGCCAATAAAACGGCCAGATTTAGAACACCCACTTTAACCTTGAAACAACAAAAAGCAGAGCCTAAATCTGAAATTGATTTCAGTGCCAAATATAAGTTCCTAAATGCCACAATGAATCCAGGCCTATGTTCTTTGCCTCCATTTAGCACACATGGTAATCAGCTTACCAAAGGTATTTTTTTCTGTAATACCAGTAATATTTTTCTTATTTTCATTCCAGAGTACTTAACGAAGTTATTATCTTTCTACATAAGGGAGAAAAATCTACTTAATAAGTAAAATTAATTCAGCTGCCCCATATTACACGTGCATTAAACATTTTAAGAAGTGTTTCTCCATCCCTGTTGCTTCTGGATACTGCATCTAATCATGCTTCAAAGTTTCATATTTTCAAGGCATCAGTGTACCAAGCCCTATGTATATGTAGAAAATTACAATGTCACACAGAAGGAAATACAAGACATGTAATTTTCTTAAACTATGAAAAGCACAACTCAAAGCACCTCTTCAAGTACCTGTATGTCATATAGTGGATAACATGTAATGCTAGCTCTGTACTGGCTCTATATCAGTTCTGTCTCCTTCATAACAGGGTTTCATACAGAAGTACAAGCAAAACATTATCCTTCAGACAACAGAAAGATGAATGTCACAGAGTAAGAAACATGAGCCATATTTAAGGCTTAGTGAGAGGAAGGGAGGAAAAGGGGAAGAAACGACACAGGGCATCCTCTTCTGGAAAAACAGAGATGTGAAAGGGATTCCTGCGTTACATGACAAGTCCGGTCACACAAATCTAATAGCTGCGATACTGCTCCAAACACTACCTCATACGTGAGTTGCATAATCATTCACTGGGAATTGCTGTCTGTGTTACCATGTCCTATCCTATGTAAAGTAGCATGGAGTAAAACATCGAGTACTTCCAGCCTCCTACACCCTCACTGCTTTTCACTCTTCTTTCCAATTTACTGGTGGAACTTACATAATTACCTCTTATCCTGGTTCAGATGGTATTATCCAATTAAAAAAATTATTACTATTTGAGTTATTTGAGCTAATTTGGCTCATTTTGACAGATTTGAGACACAAAGCAGCTGTGATATCTTCAACATGGAAGAAAGAAAGCTAATTCTATCCCAGCTGAAACCAGGACAGTATGCTAGCCTGTAGCTTCAGCAAGGATAAGACCAAATACATCCAAACAACTTCCAGTGAAACGGATGGTAAAACTTTCACTAGTCGGTGGCACAGTGCTTTTGAAACTGTCGTAATTGTTGTTTACATCTCTGTACCTCATACATGCATACAGTATGCCCCTTGGTATACCTCTCTATATTTGGACATGAGAAGCAGGAAATACAGAAGTCAAGGGAGGTTTCTACAAAGGTTAAGGAAAGTGAGATGGAGAACAGGACACCTATGGAGGTTACAGAGCAAATTTTTAGATGCACAACAGATTGTATGCTTATTTATGATGCCTATATATTATATATTATGCTTATTTATTATTAGATATAAGGAAGTTCTTTACTGTGAGGGTGGTGAGGCACTGGAACAGGTTGCCCAAAAGTGTTGTGAATGCTCAGTTTCTGGCAGTGTTCAAGGCCAGGTTGGACAGAGTCTTGGGCAACATAGTCTAGTGTGAAGCGTTCCTGCCCATGTCAGGGGGTTTCAAACTAGATGATCTTAAGGTCCTTTCCAACCCAAACCGTTCTATGAATCTATATGTATATCTATTTATACATACCTATGGAAACAGTTGGTTAGATTCATAGAATCATAGAATAGTTAGGGTTGGAAAGGACCTTAAGATCATCTAGTTCCAACACCCTGCCTAGGGCAGGGACACCTCACACTAAACCATGTCTCCTAAGGCTCTGTCCAACCTAGCCTTGAACACTGCCAGGGATGGAGCATTCACAGCTTCTCCGGGCAGCCCATTCCAGTGCCTCACCACCCTTACAGTAGAGAATTTCTTCCTTGTATCCAATCTAAACTTCCCCTGTTTAAGTTTTAACCTGTTACCCCTTGTCCTGTCACTACAGTCCCTAATGAATAGTCCATCCCCAGCACTCCTGTAGGCCCCCTTCAGATCCTGGAAGGCTGCTATGAGGTCTCCATGCAGCCTTCTCTTCTCCAGGCTGAGCAGCCCCAACTTTCTCAGCCTATCTTCATACGGGAGGTGCTCCAGTCCCCTGATCATCCTCGTGACTTTCCTCTGGACTTGTTCCAGCAGTTCCATGTCCTTTAGATACAATATGTATACTATTGTAATTATGTAAAATCTCTACTAAAATATTAGTATGACCTAAGTGCAAAGTTAACTAAGCCTGTGTTGACTTCTCTTCCATTAGCCTGCTTGTGCCTATCTTGAACAGGAGTGGTATCCCTTAAAAAAAAGTTGCAGCAATAAAGGGTTTCACAGTCAGTGAAGACTGGATTACCACCTGAAGGGTTGTGGCAATTAAAGCTGCAGTGTGATTGTATCCCATCTGAGCATCAGTACTGCAAGTGCAGAGTGTACTCACGGCCTCCAATCATGGACCAGTTTAAAGCAGTTCAGTACCCAAAGATTTTTTGTGGATTCATAATAACCAGATTAATGGCAGCATGTAATTAGCACAGACTAACACTGCAGTAAACCCCATCTACAAAGTAATCAATGAAGCCTTTTTAACTAGCTAGAAAAACTTATGTATATATTTATTTGTACTCCATCTATGTGATGTATAAAAAGAGGAACAAGGATGGGGGAAGTTAAGGGAATTGCACCCCTATTACCATTAATTGATAGTAGTAGCAAATACATATAGTGAAATGTTCCAAAGTTTCAAAGTTAAAACATGAACTGGAAGTCTATACTTTAGCTTATGTCTTTATATATACTGCATAAACTCCATGAAGCTCCAACGGGAGGCACATTCTTGTTGTTATAGACACTGTAAAATAAATAAATAAATAAATAAATAAATAAATAAATAACATAAAATCTTGGCTGTGCTCCAAAAAGCATCTAATTGCAGTGGCCAAGAGACATGCTGGAGGAAGGCCATACACAAAAATTTCAGAAGCAAATTAATTTGATGCAATATCACAAGGGCACAGGGTCTGCTAAAGCTAAACTTCAGGTTAGACAACTAAAGCCCTAATTTTGCACACCAATTTGAAAATTGGCACTTGACTACCTTTAAAATAGGTACTTAAAATAAGTACAATATCAATGGTAAAGTTGAAGGCTGGGTAAAATATTGGAGCAAAATCTTTGAGATCTGTAATTTTTTATAATTGACTGATACTGGAATAGACAAAAATATACAATGGATATTCTGAAATACCACTACATGGTCTAATGTAAACTCAATTTAACTGGGACTTGCGTAAAACCCATAAACTGCATGGAACCAAATGAGCAAAGATCACTACATAACTGATATGACAAGATATCTGTCATTTGTGATCTTGATGGAACAAAGCCCATCATTTATTAGTATCCAAGAATGTCAATGTTGAAATATAGAATTTTCCAAGTTTGACAGCATGAATAATGCTTACCACAAGAAATCTGCTTTTAGCAGAAAGATTGAGCTCTTCATATTTAAAAGTCAGGTATGTCAAGGCAAGTCTGATCGCCTCTCCCTGGCTACAACTGTGAAGCCCCACCTCTGTCCAATGCACGGTCCCCAGCTGAAATATTGCCCCTGCAGCTCAATCCAGGACAATCCATACTTTCCAGCTCTTATCCCTGGCAGTTCTTTAGTTTCATCTCTGGTCCCGTTTCAGGCCTTGGTGCCAATGAAGGTGACCATCAAACTTAGTCTTTATAAGAGAACATGTCTTACTGAATTATAGAAGAGCTTGCTGCACAACATGCGATGTCTAACCCTCAGAGATTTCTGAGGTTTTTCATCTACATTTACAATATTTACACTGGGGGGATGGGGAGGGGGGCAGTTAACAAATCTAGAAGAAAAAGATTAAAACCCCCTGTCATGGTTTAAGCCCAGCCAGTTACTCGGAACCATGTAGCCTCTTGCTTACTCCCCCCATTTCCTTCCCCCCCTTTCCCGGAGGGATGGGGAGGAGAATCGAAAGAATGTAACTCCCATGGGTTGAGATAAGAACAGTCCAGTAACTAAGGTATAACACAAATCACTACTGCTACCACCAATAATAATAATGATAAGGGAAATAAAAAGGGAAGAGAATACAACCACTCACCACCTGCCAACTGATACCCAGCCCGACCCAAGCAATGATCTAACTCTTCCAGGTAACTGCCCCCAGCTTATATACGGGGCATGACGTGCTGTGGTATGGAATACCTCTTTGGCTGGTTTGGGTCAGGTGTCCTGCCTCTGCTTCCTCCTGGCTTCCCCTGCTCCCTGGCAGAGCGTGAGACTCAGAAAGTCTTTGGTCAGAGCAAACATTACTGAGCAACAACTAAAAACATTGGTGTTGTCAGTGCTGTTTCCAGGCTGAAAGTCAAAAACACAGCACTGCACCAGCTACTAAGAAGGAGAAAAATGACTGCTACTGCTGAACCCAGGACACCCCCAAATTTAATTAATTTTTGCAAAATTACCCAGGAAGCCAGTGGACCAGACCCTGAAACAATAGGAAGCTGTTGCTAATAACTTTCTGCCACAACACAAAGCTTACCTCCCTAGTACACAGGAAAAAGCAGAGGCTGTACATTACAGAGTTGCACATCAGTGGGCATTCTGCAGACTGCAAGGCAGAAAGTAGCTACAAAAGTAGCAATTTTGTACAAATACTAGGCAAGTTTCAAGCTCGGTCTTAAACTTACTGACAATGGGCGTTTGAGCAGGAACATGTCAGCCTAACAAAAAATTCCTTCAGGAGTTTTGCTTGATTGTTTGTATGTTTTATTTTTTTACCTGTTCTTGTCCTCAGTCTCCATTGTCTCTTTTTCTTTGATATCTTCCTGATAGGAACATGAAGCAGATGTTAGACTTATAAATTAGCAAATTATTTTTTAATCTTCTTTGTTTGGTGGCTTATCATCTCTTCAGTGGACACTAGAAAGCCCAAGCATGTGAAACTAACTCAGTGTTCACTCCATTCCTGAACTACCGAAGATGTCTGTGTGCTTCACCATCTGCTACTTCTCCAGTTTTCTTTTAAAACCACTTGCTAAATTCTTCACAGAAGTTCATTCTCTTGTGATTAGGAACAGACTTAAAAGGACAGGTCCCAGAAAGCAAGGAGTTATTGTCTGGCTTCTTTAACTGAATTCAAGCTATGTTCTTGTGCAATTGGTTTATATTTATCTTCTGGAGAAGGAGTGGAATTCTGGAAGTTGCTGTTTCTACTTTGTCTTCCTTCTTTCTGGAAGCAGGCACAGATGAAATAGTGTTTGTGAGGGCCAAGGTCTGACTTGTCTGGTCCTTCACACCTGCTGGAAGACACTTCTTAACATCAACTCAGGGGTTCTGGAATAAGAGACAGAAAAGGGGTGAGACATTAATACAAAGCAGAATTGAACTGAAGGATATGGAAAAGTCATTTCTTCTGAGGGCATAGTTGCAGTTACTAGTATTATGTGAGTCATGATGCTAATTATAACTGCCTTGTGCATTACAGTACTTGTAAGCATATGGAGAACTGAAAAAGAGCAGTGAGGTTTCCTGCTTCTCCTCCGGTACAATGTCATACAATCAGTACAATAACAAACATGTGTAGCTGTAAGTATACTGAATAAATGGGCAAATTTTCTATTTCTTCCTTTGTCCCAGTATCTGCTTAAAAAAAAAAAAAAAAAAACCCAAAAAAACAGTCTCTAGGATGTATATTACAGCCTTGACACAAAATTATGCCATCAAAGAAAATGACAAGATGGACAGAACATTTACAGAGAAGGATTTTGCCTTTCTGTTCAAATGGCTTGCAGATACAGAAGAGATTAGCTAGCTTGCAATGACTTTCCATAAGGAGGATTCAAGGTCTTCCTAGCTAACCCCCACTCCCATCTATACAGGTCAACATCTACCCTATGCTGCACATACCTTCAGCAACTATTTCCTTCCAGCCGATATACCAGAATAGTGTATAAGTGAGACAAGGCATGTGCTGTCAAGCAGCAGAAGATGTTTCATTCAGTATACATGTTAAGTTATTATCCAAGGGGGATATGTTTGAGAGCTGGAAGGACAACAGTGGTTATTCATTATTGTTGTGCATCTGTGCAAATGTAAATCCATCTCTGAGCCTCTGACAGTGTTGGCAAGTCTTTTCCTAATATGCAGTTGTGTATGTCCCTCTTAAGACAGTAATGCAGAGACATTCTTTCCTGACCCAGAAAGGGAAACAACTGTGGCTAAATCACAGAAGATGAGCTACTAGACCATGTGGTGTGATACTGAAATACACATGGTACGAAACAAAAGAGGGTAGAATTTGCGGCTTGGATATCTAGAACTGTTTTAATACTTAGAAATATACCTATTCAGGTAGTAAATGAAATAAAGTATACAGACTGAAGATGAATTCTGAATGTATGTTTGCTGTGAAAAGCATCATGGAGAATTTAACATAGCATAATGTGTTACTAAATAGCTTCAATATAAATTTTTCTTTCTACAGATGCTTTGATGTATACCTAGCATGTACTTGAAAGAAAAGTTCCACACTGAAGTTACACTTCAGTTATGCAGACTTAAGCAAACAGCCATGAAAATTCAGCCTCATTTACCCAGGCAGGAGTGATTTCATAGAGAGTAAAACTGTTGCAGCCTCGCTGTGTAGTGGATTGCAGTTGGGAGGGGAACACCAAGGAAAGGCATTTTGGCTGCAGTGGAAAGCCAGGCTCAAACGGGTCTTGGCACTCCGTGAAGCAGCCATTGTTGGAAGACCAGGCAAGCTTATACCATTTACCCTAAAACACCAGTAGTAAAACTGCACATGAAAAATGTTTAAAGTTATTTGAACGGCTTCAATTGTCTTGGGGAAGAAAACATTAAAAAATAGGTTTGTAATAGAAAGCTAATTATGACTTTAAGAGGCAGCCTCTCCATAATTAGTGAGTGACACACTTTCTCAGACTGAATTCTATTTTTAGGTTTAGCCTTTCAAAGATTGTCCTTTATTATGTTGCTGTGGGGAAGCTTTTTAATTCATTGTGATTTTGTGCATGATTTCACACATAGGACTGTGCATGACTTGCATGCTGACAAGACTCTAGCCAAATCCATTATCTTAGTAAGTCAGTAATTGCTGTATTTCTCCCATGGCACTGAAAAGCCCCTTGATATGTCACTTGCTCTTGGTACTGACACACCCCATGAAAATAAAAATATCTTCTAGGATTTTTTACAGTGACATCTTGTCCAGAAAATGGATAGGACCAAAGTACTTGAAAGCAGCCTAAAAATTACTAATTCAGTAACAAGTTTGCTTATCAGAAGAACGAGTTATATCACAGCATGAAGTGACATGTCTACGCTAGCAAATCATTCTGATAGTCCTCAAAGGAGTTTGGTCTTGCCAGCATGGGTGTGACTGAATGGTGTTGTCAGTTTGCTACCAGATCACATTACAATCCTAGAAAGATTTTGACATGGTCATCTCTGTGTTGTCTTCCGTGGTAAGAAAGTGAGCCAGCTAGGCTGCTGGATACCAGATTCAGCCTGACCCCGGCACACTAACTTCCTGACCTTACACTTCTTCAGTGCCTGAAGTGGTCATACAGGCTACCTTATAGCTTTATATGATATTGAGCTGCAGCATCTGAGAACATTCTGTTGTATAATTTCTTAGCAGAGACATTATAAAAGATCTCTTCTTGGAAAAAAAAAAAGAAAGAAAAAAAGGCAGTTACAACCATTGCCTATGCCAATTTTCTTCTGTGGGATTTGTTAGTTTTCAAAAGGAAACACCTTTGCTGGAGGATTTTATGTCTGTCTTGAATTTTAGTGGAGGAAGTTTAGTAGTCAGTCTAGGGAAACGATCTTCAGTTTTGTGAATGCCTGTGATTAGTTGGAGGTATGGTGCCACAGGCATAGCTATGCAAATACCTAATTTTGCCTGCAGATCAGGTAGAGATATATATATATATATAAAAGTTTCAGAAATTTCTGGTATGAAAACCATTACTGGTTATCTGACTCTCTGTTCACTCGTCATCTATCCTTTTAATATTGGGATCAGTCTACACTTCACATTCTACTCATTGCAGCCTAAACTACAGATACCCTGATGTTCTTTTCTCAATAATAACAACTAAATAAAAACTGTTAACACTCCATCCAGCAGCCTGGGAAGCATGCAAGAACCATCAGAATTACTGAACACAATCCAAAGTTTAGAGGAGAAAAATTAGGAACAAAGCACAGCAGTAGCTAATCCTCAAATTATGTTTTACACAGTTTAAAGAACAATTTGATCACAAAACCATTATTGCTTATGCTGACTTCTGCTGGAATAAGAAAGACTGCAGCAACAGGAGGTACATAGCCTCGATCAGGAGAGCATTTGTGAGCAGCACAGCACAAGAGCTGTGCTGGCCAGAGCCGCAGCATGGCTAGGTCACTAGTGGGATGTGCACAGGCAAAGGTACTCTATCCATCTGCTGCCTTCATGGTTACCTTGCTTGTATCTAGCATTTGTCTTCAAGGTTAGAGGTTACATCGTGGCACAATCGCCTCGAGCTCATCATAGCTCCTTTCAGTATCACAGCTACAGATAGTCGATATGTAAATGAAATGGGAGAAAACCACTTTTTTGGGTTAGGACATTTCTCTTGCCCTCCACAATGCTTTCTTTATAGACTATAAATTGAATGATAATCTACAACTCGTATCAACAACCAACATCATTTTGGTTTTGCCAGTAATGGTTTTATCAGCAAATACAGGGAGATGTGCTTTGTGGCACAAATAGAAAACTTGCATTCTTCTAAACCTGTTAGTGTGAGAGAAACATCCCTTTAAAAGGGAAAAAGCAACGGTATCTAGCAAAACTGAAGGCTGACAAATGAGTGCCAGGAGAAGCAGAACAAGCTGGAAACCCAATATGCCTGAGGTGTACTCACTGACCTCAAGTAATATGGGTCATCTCAGGACTAATCTCCTGTACACCATTACAAATACAAAACTTCTCAACCATTTCATTAAATTCTCTTTTCTCCTGGATTTATTAGGCAGAAGCATATGACAGGTTTAATTCTCAAAATTATAATCCTATACCACGAAATAGCTGCAGTAGGTCTGAATGGCCCCAAACCACACTCACTACGAATATAACAAGAACTAGTGCACAGTCCAGAGGGAGCAGCTAAATTTTGAAAAAAAGACAATTCAGGTATCCAGATTTTGAGAAGACAATCACCTCTTACACATAAATTGTTCCTGTCAATGCACAAGTATACTAGCTGGGTTCAAAATGCATTTCTATCAAAGGTTAAATTAAATTCAAGGCCATCACACAACTGCAGGCACCACACAAGTATACAGAGTCATTTCTCAAAGAAAGATAGTTGTTCTGCAGAAATTTGAGATGGACCTGACACACTGTAATATAATAATGTGCCAGCAAGCAAGAAATGCTGGAAGCAGATATGTCCTTAACATGTTTATGGTCTAGGCATCTTTGGTATAGCAAATTCAATTAAAATGAGTAGTCCAGGCCACCAGCAGATATAAATCAGTGCTATCAGCAAAGTATATGGCTCTGCATTTATACTGTTATGCATTTCATGAGCTTTCATGCTTTGTTAGATACTATTTTAAGATTAGAAGTAAACTAAAAAGCTTTCAAAAATTCCAATACTTTAATACTATTTATACTATTGTTAATATTAATACTATGAACCCTATATTATTAATGCTATTAAGATTATAATGAATAAAAATGCTGCACTCTTGTTGATTTGTATGTAGATGACAAACTGATAGTAGCTGTACAAAAGTGATTCTTTTTCTAGAGTGTAATGATTTTGATGCATTGGTAAAACATGTCAAATATATGTACAAGGGTAAAAATATTCCACAGATGAAAAATTGGGCAAATTTTGTAGTCAGAGGCTTTTTTAGACCAAATGTTGTTTATGCCTACTCCCTTCCAAGGCCACACTAGCAATAGAAAGAGTAATTATCATTCTTTGATCCCAGTGAAGTAGCATAATCACTGACCAACAACTCCATAATTGCCATAGGTTCCTACAATAGCAGGAACTTTCACACACAAAGAAGATTCCCAGCTAAACCTGAGTTGATGACTATACACCACATGAGGAGTGAAGGGGGCCAAAACAACAGAAGACTCTGCCAAGCCAATCATTAATCCGGGAGTGTATTTAACCTCAACTACATGAACCAGGTGTCCAAACAGGTATTTGAGAAAAGCCTGATTTATGAGCGTGTTCAAGGAATTAATTGCAACTAGGTTTCATTTAGGCAATTTTAACACCTGCTGAAACCACAAGACTTAGAAGAGAAAAAAGCTGCGCCAGCAAGAGTGTTGTGGAGAGCACAGACACATTGCTCATCAAAACACACACCAGAGTCCAGGGCAAGTTCAAAGCAACTTTAAGGTCTGTTATCTGCAAAGGTTGCGTGGTTCCCTCAAACTGAGTGAACCCCCTCTCCTCACCACAACACAGTGATCTGATAGTCATTGAAATTCGTTCCTTGTGAAAATTTCTTTATTGTTAGAAGAGAGATGACAGCCTCCAGCAGCAGACAGTGAAGTTAAGCCATAACCTTAAGTAGTAGAAGCCGTATGGATACATCTGTAGCCCATACTGCAGGACAGTTCAGAGTTACCTGAGCAAATGGAGTGACTGCTTGCACCAACACCGAAAGTAGTGGAGCAGTAATGATCCAGTGCTGCAGTAAGCAGAGCTAATAGCCCTGTGGTTCTAAAGGCAAAGCCAGTCTTCAGCTCGATGCTGCATGGATACATCAGCTGAGATGACTACTACCATAAGCCATAGAGTAGAGGAAATTTGTCTCAGGGCCACAAAACCCACAATACTTATTGTCAAAAATAAGACTAAGTTAATTGAAACACACACACACACAAAGTAGGTCCTGTGCCAACCTCATCTGTTTCTTTCTCAAGGGAACAAAGGAAATGCAATTCCCAACAAGCAAATGTGCTGAACACAAAATTTGCAATACTGAATTTATGGAAAAGGTGACTCAGGAAGTATGACTACACACAACAGTAGGAAAGCTCTAAAAATTGTTTGTAATAATATGACAAATCGACAGTTTGATTCTGTGGTTTTCAAATATCTTACACTGGGAGCATTTGATCTTAAACATCTGGGACTGCATGAAGAATCCTTTCACCAAATTCTGATGAAGTAACCTAGTAGATACCCAACGAAAGTGGCTCAAAGTGATTTCTCACCACTACATAGCAGCTGGAGAAAAAGGCTTAAACCTTCCCCTGACAAAACTGAGGGAAGGAGTCATGTGGTTAAAACCTCACTGCTGTTCTCCAGAAACTCAGAGATTTTAAGACCTCTCCTGTGAAACTGAAAGCAGTGGATGCCACACAAAAGAGCAAGCAGAAGAATCATTTGTGCTTAGGGTTAGTTCTGAATCATTTAATGGGTTTTCCAATGAAACAGGAAAATAAGGCTGTCTATGAACCATAATACAGAAGCATAACGAGGTCTGCAGTCACATACAAACAATGGAGCCATTAACCAGAGGAAAAAAAAAATAGCAGGAATATGGTTTATGACTTGACTGCACAATACAATGCCATTTAGAGACACCCAGCTGAATTGATAAGCTCTGCTTTCTCTAAAGAAGGGTACACTAAGTCTGAGCTGAACACTAACACAGCTATATAATTTCTAGTATCTGAGCCAGTCTGGAGTATCCACCATAGCAGCACACTGTTCTATACAGACTTGCCAATACAAGAGTCTACGAATTATCCAACAGTGGGATGTCAGCCTCATGAGAAAACACATGAAGGTCAGGATTGGAAATGAGCCCTTGTACAGAAAATACTAACATTTCAGAATAATTGTGCCGTCAGTATTTTTTGTTGAAGTCAGACTCTGCAAGTGATACACGGCTAGAAGAAAAAGTAGTTATTCAAGTGTTCTGAAAATACAATTCTCAAGGGGTTGATGAGTACTTTTAGAGAGTTCCTTTTCTTTGATTTTATGAGATTTTTTTGGATTTCTGAAATGAAGTTTTTAGCTCCAAAAATATCTTTCTTGAGGACTCTTCTTCAAGAGTAACCTGGAAAACTCACACCTTGATTTCATACCTTGATTTTTGCTTTGCAGCATTACTAGAAGCTGAAATACAAGGAAAACCAAATATCCTTCATGGTTACCTGAAGGCCCTTTACAGTGCTGTACACAGAAGATCATTGTAACAGATAAATGAAGTCAAATAGTAGACCTGAAATGCACTTTGCAGAAATGCACTTGAGATGAAACAGTAAATGAACCTACTTTAAAGATGAACTGAGGAAGAATGTTTATTCACCATAATGTCAGTTATGTCCTAAATTCTGAATACCTAATCTTGGTATTTGAATTCTTTATCTGTTTTGCCTCCTACCTTGTAAACTACTAACAGACAGTTTAGTCTCAAGTATACTGTATCAGAATGCAATTTGTGTTATTTGTTTCAGATGATCATGAATAATAAAGTATTTGTCTATGTTCAAATGTCTATAGCAGAAAAAAGTATATTAAGGAAAATTTCTTACCTATAAGTAAAATGAACTCCAAATGGATATCCTAAGTAATATATATATATATATGGAAAGTTTTCCTTTCACACAATGTGTTTATAATAATTGCTATTTCACCTTCTGTCACGGTTTAACCCCAACTGGGAACTAAGTACCACACAGCCACTTTCTCACTCCTCTCTCCCTCCCCACCCCTCAGTGGATTTGAGAGAACTGGAAAAAGGGAAAACCCACAGGTTGAGATAAGAACAGAACTGAAATAAAGTAAAATATTATAATACAAATAATAGTAAGTCTAATGAAAAGAGATATCAAAAAAAAAAAAAAGGAGAAAAAGAAATAAAACTCAAGAAAAATAAACCGCAAGTGATGCACAATACAATTGCTCACCTCCCACTGACTGATACCCAATCTGTCCCCGAGCAGTGATCAGCCCCCTCCAGCCAGCTTTCCCCCTGGTTTATATACTGAGCATGGTGTTCTATGATATGGAGTATCTCTCTGGCCAGTTTGGTTCAGGTGTCCTGGCTGTGTCCCCTCCTAACTTCTTGTGCCCCTCCAGCCTTCTCACTGGCAGAGAATGAGAAGCTGAAAAGTCCTTGATTTAGAGTAAGTGCTACTTAGCATCATCTAAAAACACCAGTGTGTTGCCAACATTATTCTCATACTAATCCAAAATACATCACTGTACCAGATACTGGGAAGAAAATTAACTCTATCCCAGCCAAAACCAGAAGACCTTCAAGTGAAGGGGTTAACCATATTCAAATTCTCCTACCAATCTTACATCAACATTTCAATTAAAAGCAGATGGGTTCAGATCTTTAAAAAGAATGTCTTTAATCAGTAAAATGAATTGATGTTTGGTTTAGGCATTAACATTCCCTGAACACTGAGTAACCTCAGCTTCCAATGTTACAGCTGATCTCACTACCTTCTTTGGCCCAGCATCTTCCTCTTTGATCACTTTGCAGCACAGATGGCCAGTCGGGATGGATATTACCCCGCTGTTAGGAGCAGTTGGACTTTCTGTCTTCTAAGGACAGTTCAGGGTGTTTTTCATTATTATTCTTATGATTGCAGTGAAGATTGGAAAGGACTGCTTAGCACAGTAATTTGAAAGTCCTGAGAAGCAAAGTTGTTTCAAGTGCTGAATTATTTTTTTCTGTCATTAAAATTGAGTATTAATTACTATATGGATGTTGCCCCCTTTGCTTGCAGTTATTTGGATTCAGGCAGGATTGATAGCCATAAAACACTAACCTGTATCAGATATATATAAATGTGATTTATTTATTTATATTATGAATATGTTTTGCAGTGTCTCCTCCTTTAAGGTTTGAGATAGATTGAAATTCTCAGACCTATAATTCAGAAATCTGCATTTGAATGACAAAAGCCTAGCGACCGAATTTCAAGTCTAGTTACATAATATTCCCAACACTTTCATGGACGAGAAGGTATTAGCAGCATTCAAAGGAGCATTCGAGAAACCAAGCCATCTCCTAATAGTCATCCTGTCCAAAATTACTATTGCAAAAATCCTTTTTTATGTTAAATTACTGGAAAGCTTGTGATAAGATAATTTTGATAACCTCATGAGCCTGCCAAGTCATTCTGTCCTTCAGGAGGTATGAGGTATGCATACAGCCCTGGTTTGAGGTATCTCCAGCTGAGGCAAGCGTGTATCGCTGATATAACTGCATCTGACATAACTGAGCTCTGATTCATCATGTCAGGGACATTCACATCAGTTTTGGACTGCAGACTATGTGTGGTGTAACACTTAATCAAATGATGCAGATCCTACTCTGCAACAGGTTCCAAAAGATTTCTGGGCACAAGCTGAAATATGGCTTTTTTACTTAGAAACCTCATGCACAATCTGTAACAGAGGTAAAGAAGCAGAAACAAGCAGCATTCCCATTTATTTTTACCTTTCAATACAGGGACTAAGATTACATGGCTAGTAGAAAAAAACATGCAGAAAATGAGATTCCATAACTGAGGTAGGAGTTGACTCACTCTAGTTGAAAGAAACCAGATTATTGCTGTTCAAGAACTCTGGGACACAAAATTACAGTTTTAATAGGAAACATTTTTAGTAAACTAGATGGAGGTTAGTACTATATGGCGAGGAAAGAAAGTGATCTGGGCAACTACAGATCCTTTATGCAACATCAATAGTGTGCAAAGCTTTAGAAAGGACAGACTACTTAAAGACATCAAAGCAAATGCAAAATAAGTCAAAATACAATAAAATATGCAGTCAACCTAATATATTCTATTTTAAAATTATATTCCAGAGAAAAATGGCATAAACTTCATCTCCTGAAGTTTAGAAAAACTGACCACAATGAAAACTGTCAGTTCAGCAGCAAAAGATGGAAATTATTACAGTGATGGTAGACAAGAACCAGCTCTATGGCAGGTGATAATAAGAACCTAATGAGTTCCCCAAAGACATGACTTGAAACCATATGGATTGTCAAGGAAATCAACAGCCTGTCCTCTAAGCAGTGACTAAAAGAAACTGGCCTCCTTAACCTGGGAGAGCAAAAGAAAAAGCCCCCCAAATGGGAGATTATTATTTATAAATCTATTAGATGGATGAAGACAGGAAAAGAGGAAGTCCTATTTAACTTACTAGATCCTGAGGGCACAAAAGTATATAGCTTTAAATTATCCCAGAATAAATTGAGCCTAGAGTGGAGAAAAATGAATTACAAATGCAGTGAGGTTCTCAGGTATCCCTCCAAAAGGAGATACAAGTAGACAAAAGTGTCAGCTTTGGAGACTGATCAGCATCTTCCAATAAAGGCTTTGCAGCGTATGACACTAGATCACTGCTCTCTTCCACACATCTTTTCCAACCCTACAGGGAATTTCAATGTTGATGTTTGCTTGCACCCAGGCATACCACAAGACTGCCCAATTTAAGGTAGAAAAGTAAAACACATGCATTTTGCCTTGCACCCAGACATACCACAGGACTCTGATTTAGGGCAGGGATCAAAATATTTTGTAATAGCTGTTTGTTTGGTATAGTGACATAATAATATCAAATCTAGAGTAAAGGTACTCAATCTGCAACTACTAGGAAGAATCAGGAACCAGCCTGCAAATACATCAACAGCCTCCTGAACAAAGAGACTGGACCTGTGGGTAGAGAAGACTGGATCAGACTAGTCCTGACCTACGGAAAAGTGTATATAAACTCCAGTGGCACTTGGGGAAAATAGAAGAAGGCCTCCAGTTCCAGCATCAATCTTCGAAGAGCTCTCAAGTCCAGCTGTTTCAGTCTCAGAGACTAAACCATCAAAGCTTGTGGCCATCAAGGTCAACCGGGCAACGTCAGACTTATACAGGGCTTGCCTGGCATGTGTGAGTAGTATTTAATATATAGTTGTTACAGTACTTGGGTAAAAACCGGCTTGCTCTAAGTGTGGAAACCTGCCTCTCCTTACAGCAGTTCTCAGCCCCTAACAGAGACAGCTGCAACACCCCAGTATCAACTCCATAATCACAGTACAAGAAACAGAGCCTATAGTACCTGTTAGCAGGACATGGTGTTGCCATAACACTGAAGTAGCTGAAAGATTGTGCAATTTTAATATTTCACTACTAAACTAGAGTTCTTTAAGATATTTTTGGAAGGCAGAGAGGAGAAACATGCAACTACAACTTCCTTCCTTACCATTAGCACCAAGTGGTCCCCAGTCTAAATAGAAAAGACTATTTAAGTTGGAAGGGACAAACAACGATCATCTAGTTCAACTGCCTGACCAATCAGGGCTGACCAAAAGATAAAGCATGTTATTAAGGGCACTGACAGGCTTGGGTCATTGACCACCTCTCTAGGAAGCCTGTCCAGTGTCTGACCAACCTCTCAGTAGAGAAGTGTTTCCTAATGTCCAGTTTGAACCTTCCCTGGTGCAGCTTTGAACCTTTCTTACATGTCCTGGATACCAGGGAGAAAAACTCAGCACCTCCCTCTCCACCTCCCCTCCTCAGGAAGCTGTAGAGAGCAATAAGGTTGCCCCTCAGCCTCATTTTCTCCGAACTAAACAAGCCCAAAGTCCTTAGCGCTCTTCACAGAACATTCCTTCCTGCAGAGCTGCTTCCCAGCAACTCCTCTCCCAGTTTGTACTTGTGCCTGGCATTACTCCTTCCTAGGTGCAGAATCCAGCATTTCAGATACATACTAACTCACATGTGCTCAAGGTCAGAATCAGGCTAGACCTGGGCCACACACCAGGTGTGTACCCTGCTCTCAGGTCTCTGTGTTTCATGTGACATCCCTGTAGCCTTGGCAGATTTGTGGGAGTTTTGAGGAAGCAGTAGGGCTTGGTTTAAGTCAAAATGCCTGAAATAATTATGGTTAGGTTGTGTAAAAATGGTACTTTTATAGCGTAAAGTCACTATGACAGACTTGCCTCCATAACTCATGTCAAGGAAAGAGGCAACTCCATAAACAAGTGGGGAATATCTTGTAGGCTATCTTCTTTCTCCAGAACAATTCCACATAGCAGTCAGCCAAATTTTCCTGCCAAGTATAGAGAGCTGTTTCAGAAACAGACTCAAAAGTGAAACAAGCTCTGATGAGTGCTGCTCATCTACCTGGAAAAGGGTGTTGTTCAGACCCACAGACACTTCTGAAGTGTTTGTTGCAAGGCCATATTTTATTTTAGGTTACTGATACTAATAAAAAGTCAATACATTTTCTCTCTGTTCCTTCAAGCCTAGTGTTTTATAAAAGCAGCAGGAACAGAGACTTATGATCACTACATAGAATCATAGAATAGTTAGGGTTGGAAAGGACCTCAAGATCATCTAGTTCCAACCCCCCTGCCATGGGCAGGGACACCTCACACTAAACCATCCCACACAAGGCTTCATCCAACCTGGCCTTGAACACTGCCAGGGACGGAGCACTCACAACCTCCCTGGGCAACCGATTCCAGTGTCTCACCACCCTAACAGGAAAGAATTTCCTCCTTATATCCAATCTAAACTTCCCCTGTTTAAGTTTTAACCCATTACCCCTTGTCCTGTCACTACAGTCCCTGAGAAAGAGTCCCTCCCCACCATCCCTATAGGCCCCCTTCAGATACTGGAAGGCTGCTATGAGGTCCCCACACAGCCTTCTCTTCTCCAGGCTGAACAGCCCCAACTTCCTCAGCCTGTCTTCATATGGGAGGTGCTCCAGTCCCCTGATCATCCTCGTGGCCCTCCTCTGCACTTGTTCCAACAGTTCCATGTCCTTTTTATGTTGAGGACACCAGAACGGCTCACAATACTACAGGTGAGGTCTCACAAGAGCCGAGTAGAGGGGCAGGATCACCTCCTTCAACCTGCTGGTCACGCTCCTTTTGATGCAGCCCAGGATATGGTTGGCTTTCTGGGCTGCGAGCGCACACTGAAGCTGGCTCATGTTCATTTTCTCATCAACCAGCACCCCCAAGTCCTTCTCCGCAGGGCCGCTCTGAATCTCTTCTATGCCCAATCTGTAGCTGTGCCTGGGATTGCTCCGACCCAGGTGTAGGACCTTGCACTTGTCGTGGTTGAACTTCATAAGGTTGGCATCAGCCCACCTCACAAGCGTGTCAAGGTCCCTCTGGATGACATCCCTTCCCTCCAGTGTATCAACCGGACCACACAGCTTGGTGTCATTGGCAAACTTGCTGAGGGCACACTCAATCCCACTGTCCATGTCAGCGACGAAGATGTTAAACAAGACCGGTCCCAACACCGATCCCTGAGGGACAACACTCGTTACTGGTCTCCAGCTGGACACTGAGCCATTGACCACAACTTTTTGCGTGCTGCCATCCAGCCAGTACCTTATCCACCGAGTGGTCCATCCATCAAATTGATATCTCTCCAATTTAGAGAGAAGGATGTCATGTGGGACAGTGTCAAACGCTTTGCACAAGTCCAGGTAGATGACATCAACTGCTTTACCCTTATCCATCAATTCTGTAGCCCCATCATAGAAGGCCACCAAATTGGTTAGGCAGGATTTCCCCTTAGTGAAGCCATGCTGGCTGTCACCAAGCACCTTGTTGTTTTTCATGTGCCTTAGCATGGTTTCCAGGAGAATCTGCTCCAAGATTTTGCCAGGCACAGAGGTGAGACTGACTGGTCTGTAATTCCCTGGGTCTTCCATTTTCCCCTTCTTGAAAATGGGGGTTATATTTCCCTTTTTCCAGTCGTCTGGAACTTCACCTGACTGCCATGATTTTTCAAATATGATGGCCAGTGGCTTAGCAACTTCATTCGCCAGCTCCTTCAGGACCCGCAGATGGATTCCATCAGGTCCCACGGACTTGTGTGCATTCAGATTTTTAAGATGATCTCGAACCAGATCCTCTCCTACAGTGTGCCCAAGGTCTTCATTCTCACAGCCCCTGCATCTACCTTCTAAGAATTGGGTGGTGCAGTCAGAGCCTTTGCCAGTGAAGACCGAGGCGAAGAAGTCATTCAGAACCTCAGCCTTCTCCAAATCCTGTGTAGCCAGTTCTCCCGAAAGCTTAAGTACTTGTTCAAGTATGGATAGAGTTTGACAGACGTGACCAGAAGTATTTCCATCTCTTTGTCATTTGTCAGCAAAAACTGATGACAAATGGTATGGCATTTTCTCCCTATGGCTAGCATGCTTTTAAGCAGGTAATTTATCTGTATGAATTTCTTCTTCATAAGTAGGAGGCTTCATCTCTAAATTGGGACACACTATGCTGAAATTTTCATCTAGGAATGCCAAATGTTGCAGAAGGAAGGAGATTAACACAGAGATTTGGTTTGATAGAGCATGCCAAGACAGTTGGGAGAAAATCTTTTTAAAGATGACAATACTTATCTCAGTTGCTGATGCTGCAAACCAGTGTGAAAGCACCGACATGTAGCCTGTTTATTTAGCAGGTGCCATTCACAACAGCAACTGTTGGAAAATATTCTTAGAAGAACTCTGACAAGATTTGGTGTGCCCGTGATTTAACATCTCATCTTTTTCTTCTATTGCTTCACAATGTACCCAATTTGAGGTATTACTCTAAACAGGTATTTCAGTGCTCTTATTTCCTAATTAAAAAGTCTAAAATGGTGGCCTAACACTGAAAGAAAGTGACCAAGGGGCTGAATATGGACATTTCAGCATATGAAACAGAGCTAATGTTATTCACAAACAGCTATATTAAGCAACAGGGGTATCATAAGGCCACATTCATGAGTGTTTGCAGAGTGTTTTGAACTACTTTATTGAACAGCACCTTATTAGCAAAAATTACGATTAATGAGAAGATTATAACAACAACTCTCTCTCTACAAGTACTGCAATAAAAAGAAAGTAATGAGAAGCATATTTCAGATTGAAGTTGCTACATTAATAATTAAGAAATGAAGCTTCACAGAAAGGTTATTTGGAAGATTTTATATTCTAGAGTTTAGGATGACCAAAATACACATTTTATTCTGTTATTTATAGTTTTTTATAAAATTTAACAGCTTGTTGTTATTCCTTTTAATAGAAGTAGTATTTTATATCTTGATGAGAGAGATGCCAGAGGTTAAGATAAAGGGACAAACAGGAGTCTATGGGATCAATGCATCCAACTGAGTACAAGACATTTTGTTACTCCATTACATTCCATAAAGAAGGCTGGTGCATTTTCTACCCAGCTATAACACTGATCCATTAGAGAAAAAGACATGGTCCTTCTCATTTATTATTTATGAGACAGGGCATGCACAACTTGTCTGACATCATCCTTGTCACAGCTAATGAGAAAGAAATAAATCAGGTTTTGGCATCACAGAAGAGATGGAAAAGCTCTTTCAGGTCTAATGATTCATTTTTCTGCAGTAAGGGAGTGCTCTCTAAAATATGCAAACAAGTAATTCATTGTCTATAATTGTATATATCCCAAAGTGGTGAGCTTTCCACACCACTACTGTACACCAATACAGTTTAAAAGATGTGTTTAGAATTGACAGAAGTAAGCAAAGCAAACCAGAAAGAACTTCAAGTTCATCAGCTCTTAAATCCAATTTAATGTGATGAACGCCATCAGGCTGAGACACTGCACGGTACAAGGCTGCTGAAGTAACAGGAGCCTATGCCAAGTGCCAGGGAAGAATCTCCAATGCCAGTCCACTATAAACATGAAGGTAATGAGATGAAAATTACTTGTTAATGCCTGTAAAGAGACTCCATGTCACTCTAAGTCCAAAAATCAGCCTCCAGTGCACAGCTTGCTCCATCTCTTGTCCATGGACTCTCTAGAGACTCTGACTCAGCACATGCTTGTGCTGTTCCTATGTAGGCATGAGCTTGGATACACCTCTGAGTACAAAGGAGAGAGCTAAGGACCTTAGCAGATTTTTCTTCCCTAGCTGTCTTATTTAGCACCACAGATATGGCCAGGGCCCCCAGATCCACCCTTGGGGAGTAGGAGAAATACGAGATGCTGCTGGATGATTGGGGCAGGCCATGGACAGTGCTATTACAAGAAATCTCATGAGAGTCCATCAGAAGTGGTAATTCATGTAGGAATACAGCTGGGCTGGGAAGATAGAGGATATGGAGGGAGAAATTTGAGAAGAAAGGGGAAGGTTTATAGGAGGCAGTTTATAGGAGGCAGTTTATGGGGCAAGGGCAGGTACACAAGCAAAGATTGAGAGCACAGTACTGCAATTCTGCTTTTCTCCCAACAGGTCTCCAGAGATCTCCTTACATTAGCAGTGTCTTTCATAGTGCAAATGCTTTTATGGAACAGGACTCAGCAACAGCTGGTCCCTGGTTGTAAAGTACATCAGACCACTCTGAAGCTACTATCGTGTTCTTCATGATCTCAGCTTACATTAGTTAAAACCTGATGATAATTTTGCTGTTATTGCTGCAGAATTCCAGAGTGTACCAGATATAACTAACAAAGAGACAGCCAGGTAAAATTAGCCTAACCTAAAACAAAGTTCAAACTATTCCCTTTTCTTCACTGAAGCTTTAATTAAAACTCTGTTACGGTCTAACCCCAGCCAGCAGCTAAGTACAATGCGACCACTCTCTCCTACACAAGGGATAAGAATAAGAATCAGAAAAAAAGGTAGAACCCATGGGTTGAGATAAGAACAGTTTAATAGTTAAAATTAAATCAAATATTATAATAATACAATAACAATAATGAAAAAGGAGGGGGAAAAAAAAGAAATAAAACCCTAGAAAGACAAATGGTGCACACTACAGTTGTTCACCACCTGCTGACTGATGCTCAGCCGGTCTCCAAGCGGTTATTGGTGCCTCCTGGTCAACTCCCCCAGTTTACATATGTCCTATAGTATGGAATATTTCTTTAGAAGTTCAGGTCAGGAGGCTGTGCTCCCTCCCAGCTTCTTGTGCTCCTCCTCACTGGCAGAGCTCAGAAAATGAAAAAATCCTTGATTTTCAGTAAGCACCTACTTAGCAACAGCTAAAACATAAAACTGAAGCCAAAACCATAAATTAAAACCAAAACACAGCACTACCAGCCAGGAAGAAAATTAACCCTATCGCAGCCAAAACCAGGAAAAAATGGTAATTTAATTAAACATTTTTAGTTCCTTTTCATGGGAGACCAGAACATTAAAACCCTGATCTTTACTATTTTCCACCAGCTGTCTTATCTCAAATAGGTGGTGACTGGGATATGCAACCATTCTCCTGTAAGAAAAAAGAGGCTAAACCTTACCACTGAAAGGAACCTGGTACGTATTCGTGCCGTCCTGAGGGGTCACCAGAGGAGCTCAAAACACCTGCCCCATTGTGTCCCGAGTGTAATCACCACCTATTAGAAATGCTGCCTTATTTTGTTTTCATAGAATCATAGAATCTTAGAATGGTTAGGGTTGGAAAGGACCTTAAGATCATCTAGTTCCAACCCCCCTGCCATGGGCAGGGACACCCCACACTAGACCACTTGACCACTATGGAGAAAATTTCCACAGGTAATTTTAGGGAAGACAGCTAAGCCTTTTCTTTCTAGCCTGAGCTTCACTGCTGCATGTTTCTTTTGTACAAAGACACGTAGGTCTCCACAGGCAGCTTGAAACCTTCCTTCCTCCGGTGTACCTCCATCACAACCAACAATATACTTCCTAAAAATTCCAAACAATGACTGTCTTCTGTTGAGCTGATCAAAAAGAAGATGAAAAATGCTGATAAACTAGACCACCCCATTTAAAGGTTTAGTTAAAGACTGCTGAAATGTAAATATATCCATTAAATACACACTTATAAAGAAAATCCTGATTCTACAAACAAACAGACAAAACTTACTGTACCAAATAATGTGTGACTTGTTATATTTCTTAGCTGAGGCAGAAATAATTGCTGAATAATTGTGTGTATAACAAAAAAAATATTGCTGAATGAACTAGCACTTATTTCTAAAAAGATTAATCTCCCAAAAGATCAAATACTTCAAAATCCAGCTTGATTTTTTTCGATTCCATGTGTTATTCCAAGGGTTCATACAAACTTGGCTGCTAGACACTGTTTAAACTCTTCAAGAAAATGCTTGTTTGGATTATTATTTTTTTAATTATTTTTAGTGTGAGGTGTCCCTGCCCATGGCAGGGGGGTTGGAACTAGATGATCTTGAGGTCCTTTCCAACCCTAACTATTCTATGATTCTATGATTATAAAAACCTGCATTTTTCTGTATTTTGACATAAAAATTCATCCAGTATTTCAGAAACTATTCTTGTTGACAGCAGGGTCCAAGCAGCCCCAACCATTGTGAAGTGCAATTACCACTGACTAATTTTAGGTATGTGGTCAGTTTTCCTGGAAGTGGCCCTGTGTTTCCATTGACTTTACAGGGACCCTCAAGCACGCATGGTCCTAGCTTGGGCATCTTAGATCCTCTATAGGATTGTTTTATGAATCTGGGCCTGCTGCCCTGGGGCCTGTAAAAAATAATTTCTGAGAAACAGGAAAACAATTAAGAAAGAGGGACAAGAAATAGATTTTCAAGTTGGCCCTAAAAATGCCAAATTCACCACAGTGTAATTCTGCTGAACACAATGGAAGTACACAGGAGATGAACTTTTCTCACTCTCTTCACAGGACAGTAAGCAGCCTATAAAACATTTTGATCTAATTAAATTATGTGATGGTCCTGCACATTTTCAGTATGGGAACAGAAGTTCTCTACGTGACATTAAGTTTTTGTATTCTTGTAGTACTCACATGACAATGCAAGTGATTACTCACTCAAGCCTTTGGAAATCCTGATTCCAACCAGAGATGCTGCTTGGGAGTGTGACAATCCTGATACAGGAGAGGGAGGGACAAGAATAAACACTGACAATACCACAGCCTCAGCATTCACATTCACTGCTGGAGCACTCCCTAGGTAATAGTATTTTCTTACAAGCTCATTAAGGGCTAAATTTAGTTTATAAATCAGTTTCTGCTGGTAAGCAATAAGAAGTTGCTGTAATACCTCCAGGAATACAAGGTGAGGGCAACTCCAAAAGCAATGATGGGTTCCTTGGTGTAAGGACAGCTCTGCCTTACATTCCCACTGAGGTGATCAGCGTGATGGTCTGAAGTGTGCAGTTACCTGCAGCCATAAGCATTAGGAGCTGCAGTTCTGCCAGGTCCCAGAAGAGATGCACAAAGACTCCTTCTTGCGTCAACTACTCATCCTCCTTAACAGCCAGCACAGGCTGCTCCTCACAGCTGCCCTGCTGTTACACTCCCTGCCACTGGAGTCAGAGCTCCCAGTGGTTTCTGCAGCAGCTGGGTAGGCACCAAGAAATAGCCGCAAAGGCAATTAAATAGGTGATATTCTTTGGTTTAGAGCAAATCACCATGCCTTATGCAGTACTTAGACGGGTGAAAGCAAAATTAATATTCTCATAAGAAGGAAAATTCTCACTCCTTAATGTTTTACTCTGCTGACATGAATAGTTTTAGCTACAATAAAAAAGAAAAATTGCCTGATCACCAAAAAACATTTGCTGAGAAACACAGTGCAATAACCTTGCTCTAGCTCTGCTTTTTAACTTGTTATTAAAGCTGTGCTAGATCATTAGGGCATATGCAGAATAAAAAGCAGCAAGTCATTTGCCAAAGACAAGACATCAGATTTCCATAAGAACAAATGTTTACGTTTAAAAACACATACATCTATTGCAGCTAGAAACAACCAAAGATTGGAAAATCTTCATTCCTTTGAGTAATAAATCACACTTGGCACTCTCTTTGGGAGAGCTATGTTAAGAACCAGTCTCCCAATGGTAACACACAAAGCTATTGGAATTTCATAAGCTTTCTACAACTGCATACATAAGAAAAAAATGAGAAGAAATCACTTGGCATGAAGTAAGTTTGTGTAAGAAATAATTCTGGGATTTTTTTTTAAATTAGGTCAGCCATTGTAGCATGAAAAAATGTATTGTGTATCCCAGCGCTTGGAGGCAGTGCTGAAATTCAGAGAGAGGCCTCTGCACAAGGAGGGTGGTACTGCAGCAATCCACTAGCACGTCTATAGAGCAAAGCCCAGACAAGCTGTCAGGGAAGGAGAACAAGCTCATGTGCAAAGTCCCATGCTTCACCCTCCCTGCCAGCGCACTGCAGCTCAGGAGTCACCCCAAAATCCTGTACAGACACAGGCAATACATTTATTTGACTATATACACTATTAAAAGTGCCACAGTCAATGTTTTCTTCGCCAGTGAGTGCTAAAAGCACCAGGATAGCCATAAAATATCTCCCACAAACAACTGCAGTGACCGCAGGATCTGCCATTGAGCTCGTACTTACAGCATCTGCCGGGACAAAGCTCGGTGTTTAACTATTTCTTCACAAACTGCTTCCACATGCTTGTTTGCTCATTGTGCCATTTCTTCCATTGGTTGCTTGTGTTTGACAGCATCTGGACCACAAAACGATCCTTTCCCCCCTCTTTTGCAAAATTAGTAGGCTGCGGAGGGATGCGGGGCTGCTGCTGCAGCCGATGTCTCCCAACAGCCCAATGCAGCAGAGGCTTTAGCTCCCCCTTCCCAGCATGGATTTTTTCTTTCTTTGTGTGTGGTTTGTTGTGGTTTTTTTTTAAAGAGATATGGTCCTGACTAACGTCAGGTTTCAGGAGCCCAGTGCAACCTGACATTTTGCTGCATTATTTCTTCACTTTCTACATTTCTTACAATAGAAATTATATTTCTTACAATCAAGATGATAGATTTTCTACCTTTTTATTTCAAGCTTGAACTATCCTGCTGTGTCAAAGAATGCTTACTTTTAAAATGTTCACACTTTGAACAAGTCTCTGAAAACTTCTGTCTTTTTAGCAGCTTCAGTAAATACCCTTACTGTTCTGTTTCTGGCTCTCTCTTTACCACCAGCATGCTTTACTCGTGCTTTTTAGGACTGCCTTAGGTTAATTTTGTCAGTGCTGATAAAAACTCAGAAGTCCACATGCTACCAGTAGCATCCTGAGTTTGGCTTCTCTTTTCCAAGTTTCACAGGTACCTGTTAGCACTTACACATTTTGAAATTTAGCTCTGTATTTACTTCACATTTATATTCCTGTTCATGTGATCAGTTCTGCCTAAAGCAGAACTCAGGAGAACTGGGGAATTCAGATACAAGCTTTAACAAAGACTGGACCATTTAAAGCATTTCTAAGATTTTTCATTCCCTCACCTTAGTCACCTATGTTAACCTGTCAGGCTGCCCTCCAAGAAAAACAAGAAACCTTTCCTTTGAGAGCTCTTCCAGTCTTGCCAATCCTGCTGCTTTGCACATGCCACACAGCATGTGCTAGTGCAGAGTGCTGTCACTCCCCAGGGTCCAGCAGCCCACTGCCAGAACCATGCCCTTCTGACCCCTGCCAGTCTTCATTTAAAATGCAGCGCTTCATGAGAGCTTCCGGAGTGGCTGAAAGTGTGAGATAAGGGATTTCTAGGGACTCAGAAGCTCTCTTGTCCCTCTGCAGTCTTTGGCTGCACAGAAGATGCACTAGAAATAGCTTGTCTACAGGGTAACCCCTGCAGAAGTAGGGAAAAACAGCTACTGACAGGAGGAAAACACAGTGCTATTGCAGCCTTGAAAAGACAGAGGAGTCCTCCTTAGAGAATTTTAGGACCTCCTTAGGACTTTACTATGGTTCTGCTGCTTTGGGCTAAAAAAAAGTAAAAACAACCAAAGACCTGTTTTCCTGCCAAGAAGCTGAGGCTGACTTCTCTCATGTTGAAGGTTAAAGTAACATTGCAAACACTAAGAGTCATCTGCAGCATTGTATAAAAGGATACATTAACCTTCCAAGGAAAGTAAGCCTGCTTCATGTTAAAGTACGCCTGATAGTAAGTGAAATTATTCGTGTTATCACAAGCAGTTTACTGGAGGAGGCCAACATCCTATGTTTAAAGTCCTTGTCATGGAAGGTTGAGAGGTACTGAGCACAAATAAGCAACAAAACTGTCACTACAGTATTGCTTTTTGTGGCACAAAGATCAGGGAAAACACATTTTTCTGGTCATCACATCTCAGCTTTACTGAAGCTCACCAGTCACAGTAAGAAATCCTCTCTGAGTCCAAGTAAACAAAAGGAGATTGTAACCAGGCAGAGTAGACTGTTAAGCCAGGAAAATATGCAGTGCCAGTCTCCAAAATATTGCCCCACTGGATAAGCTCCTGCAGCCCAGTGATCTCACACAGCTGTCATGTTGCTCCTAAATTTAGCTGCTGAAAGCACTGAATCCAACACTGTGGAACGCTGAGAATGACACCTTATTTCCCAAGCAGGGCACATGTGTTGGCTGCAACTGCCAGGGGCTGTGCTGGCCACATAGGTCAGTAGGGTGGTCTCAGCCCTGCTTATCAATATCAGACCCTGAAAGCAGAAAAATATCTATATAGGGGGTTGGGAATGAAGCCATGGATGACATAGGAATCGTCCCAAAGATAGGAGGCAATGAAGGACAGGACATTGAAAAGAAAGCGCTTTAAAAGTGTTCTCTCACAAAGAGCTCAAAGCCTTTTAAAGCAGCAGGCATGAAGAGTCCTCACTTGAAATTCTCTTCCTAAAGTGAAAAAATAGATTGGGAAGAGAACTGCTAGCATTATTAGCAATCTTCTTACAGAAGAATGTTAGCTGAGGGCAGCCCTGTCTCTGGAAACTGAGCCTGAAAGAGCAGCTGGGCTTCCCACATGGGAAGCAGGTGAAGGGCAAATTTCCCCTCCAGAGATTTTGTAAAACAAAGACAAAAATAAGTATTTGATTGATGCGTTCACCATCCCAGCTGTGAAAATCAAGTAAAATTAGAAGGCTCATTGCTTCTGCTGGGTTTGGTACGACTTCTATTGGCGCTGACACGGGTCAAATGCAGCCAGCTACTCAAATGGGTCACCCACAAGGCTGATGCCTGAGAAAGCTCAGCCACCCCCTCCCTCAGCCAGAACCATTCTTCTTACTTCTCTGCTTCTTTTGTTTCACCTCTCTCCTCCCCAATGGGACACCTCCTCTCACACAGCGCTCCCAATGTTGGCAGCCTCTGCATGATGCCCACAGAGGGAGAAGCATAAAATCACATCCACTGCTGCCCCTCCGGTGCTCATCACCCTGCAGCAGTGACCAGACCACTGCACATGGGGAAAGCTGGGCTCCCACCAGGCAACGCTGAGCTGGAACCAGCCAAAAACATACATTATCACTCACCCCTGCAACACACTGTGCCACTGCACTACTGAGCAAATGGCTTTATCCTCCACATTCAGCCTACAGCCATCACCAAAATGAGGGGAGCTGAAATATTCCTCAAATAGCAGTGTATTGCATTTAGGTAACAGACCCAGTTCAGAAGTCATAAGGAAGCTCTGACTACTTCAGCTTTGTAGAAAATCTCAAAAGAGGTGACCCAGCCACTAGGAGAGATCTGAAACAAAATTCAGGATTTTAACCACAGTTATTTATTTGTAGAGAGTGCCCTAATTGCTTGTCAATTTGATTAAAATTTTCCAGGCAGTGCAAGATCACAGCCCTCAGCTGTTGGAGGAAAACTGGCAATTGCCTTTTTAGTCCACCTCCCCAGACCCTGCCATTCCCAACCTCAAATTAAAGGGGATAAAAATGAAGCTTGGCCATAAAATCTTCCTGCTAATACATCTGTTAGTGACCTGTGCTGTGCGACAGCACAGATTCAGCTCTTTAAAGTCAATGAATGTTCAACAGATAGCGGCATAAAAAGATAAGGTGAATTGTTGACAATCTGAATTAATTTCTTAAAATATCAGCAATAGTGAGAGGAGTTTTATTGTGTTATGTTGAATACCTGGAACTTCATTAGCTGGATCTTGTAGTGAGATCATTGTAATACTTAGAACAGCAAACACCAGCATAGCCCATTGCAACTGCCCCAAGTGACTCACATGTGATTTGAAGGTTCTGCAGGGAAAAAAAAGAAGAAAGATTGGAAAGAGGTGATCTAACTGAAGTGTCCAGTACTGTGAATGCCAAGACTCCCAAGTTTGATTCTTTAAATTAAAATAGTGATTTATCTATTTTGTGATTGATCATATCTATGGTAGACCTCTTGATAACCTTGACAAAAAAAGACAGAAATGTTAAAAGCTAACATTTCTAAGACTGTGAATAAGGATTATTAAAATACCATCTTTCCCAGGCTATTAGTGCCATAACAATTAGAATGCCAACAAGGCCAGACTATTAGTGTTTGGGTGATTAAAATACCAGCCTGGTCTTCTAGAGCCAGAATGATTAGTATATTGCCAGGCCAGGCTATTAGTGTCAGCATCACCAATGGTGTGGAATTTTATAACCCTTTCAGAATTTAATTTAGGCTCAGATTAGTTTGACATGCTGCTTTTTCATGAATTATAATTTTCATCATTGAATTATATATATTCATATTTCAGATATTCATGGATGTGTAAGAAAAACATATTTTGATGCCTTTGTACCACACTGATAATGGAAAACTTAACATGTCGTCTGGGTAGGAGGAGTCATGAGAAGACTGGATTATCAAGTAAGAATTCCAAGCAGGATGAAAAAAAACAATGATGAAACATATTCACCCGCTAACTAAAATGAAAATGCCAGCTCTGTCAGTCCGTGGCACGCAGCCTGGCCAGAGCTGTGCAGCCTGACTGACCCAGTTTGCTCAGGGTCATATTAACTACTGCAGCACACAGCAGCCCTCCCTGATTCCTTGAGGCAGCTGGGGAACAGCTGATGTGGAGAGCTGGCTTTGGTGCTCAGATTCTGGAGACAGGTTTTTCCTATAATTAATACTGCCAACACCAATGGAGGAGCAAAACTCTATATTAAGGGAAAAAAGGCCATGGAAGATGCACTGGTAAAGACCTCAGCTCAGGCTCCCAACGAGGCGGGACCATGAAGAGCCGGCTTTGTAGAAGCAGATACTTCCAGGAAGCTGAAGTCATAGCAGTGACAGTTGGGCTGTAACATTTAGACCATGAGTGTGCAACTCAGAATTGCATCTACACTGCTTCTTGGGAACAGTATATGGTTCATATATACACATATGTTTATACTATGTACTATATTTATAGTCATATATGCAATTAACCATTTACAGGTTGTCCTGGGTTCAGCAGTAGCAGTCATTTTTCTCCTTCTTAGTAGCTGGTGCAGTGCCATGGTTTTGACTTTCGGCCTGGGAACAGTGCTGATAACGCCAATGTTTTTAGTTGCTGCTTAGTTATGTCTGACCAAGGACTTTTCTGAGTCTAACGCTCTGCCTGGGGGCAGGGGAAGCTGGGAAGAAGCAGAGACAGGACACCTGACCCAAACTAACCAAAGAGGTATTCCATACCACAGCACGTCATGCCCAGTATATAAACTGGGGGCAGTTACCCTGAAGGGCTAGATCACTGCTTGGGTCAGGCTGGGTATTGGTTGGCAGGTGGTGAGATGTTGTATTCTCTTCCCTTGTTATTTCCCTTATCATTATTATTATTGGTGGTAGCAGCAGTGGTTTGTGTTACACCTTAGTTACTGGGCTGTTCTTATCTCAACCTGTGGGAGTTACATTCTTTCGATTCTCCTCACCATCCCTCCAGGAGCAGGGGGGAGAAAGGCGGGGAGTGAGAGTGGCTGGGTGGTTCTGAGTTATGGCTGGGCTTAAACCACGATGGAGGTACTTTCCATTTCCTGTCTTTTAACCAGCTATCCAGATATCCTTTCAGTCTTATTCTGTGACCACTTGAAATTCCTTAAAAACCCTTAGCAGTGAACTCAAATGCCTTTGGTAGACAGAATTACCACTATCCTGATGCACTGAGCCTCTCAATTCAAGCAGGTATGTGAGGTATGATTTGCAGTTACAAAATTCATTGTAAGTGTAGTTGACCTTTGCCCAGTATCATAGTTATTCATGTGTCCTCTTCCTTTTTTCTTTATTAGAAGTCTTGTGAAAGTGTCCTGAACAGATATTTACCTTGGCAGTCTGTTCCAAGCTCCCTTTCGGAACCCTTTCTGAAACATGGTCTCATCAGTTGCTTTCCAGCCCTCTGGGAACCAAAGGGGCTTGAAGCAAAAATTACAAGCATGGACAGTGATTTGGGTATTTCATGTACAAGTTCTTAAATGAGCTTCTTTTTGAAATTGTCTAGGTGAAACATCTGGTCCTAGTATTTTGTTACTCCTCATTTTACTTACCGGTCTACACATACTTCACTTTGAGGCAACTACTTTGTGTAGCTTCCATCTGGAAGGATGCCAATATGAAGGTTTCCCTGTGCTCTGTTGTAGGGAACATAGATGCAAATAACTGAATCAGCTTTTCCTGCTATGGACTTATTCTTTTTTTGTTTATCATAGAAGAGCTTTATGGGAAATGCTTGAAAAATTATGTAGAATTGGTTTTGTGCTTTTGCAAGTTGTTCCTCAGTAATCAGCTCAGAGCTGTGCTGCTTCCAGTCTTGCTTTACTTATGAAAGGATATTTTGCTTCATGAGAAGATGTTTCAATTGAGCAATGGTAGCCGATACTTCTTTAAACATGACATCACAGACTGTAAGATAGGCATGAGCTAGCATTAATCTTCATGTTCAACAGTCAGAGCAGAGTCATGTTTAACACGCTATTTGCCATGATTTAAATACCAAAGAAATACACTCAGGAGAGAAAGATGAAAAGACCCATATGTGTAACAATTTACAGACACCTCAACAGATATAAGTAAAGTTATGGAAAACATTTCAGGGACCTCTCATCTTTCTCTCTTGTACTTGCTTGCTGGGGACCATGACAGAAGAGACGAGCGAGCTGTGAGAAATGAGGGATGTTAAACTGGGTTTTAAAGGCAGACTGGTAGCATGAGTCAGACTGCAGTGTCAACAAGCCTGCACCCTGCCTCCATCCTGCAGTCAGATAAAGGATTATTAATTATTGTAATAATAAATAATAATAAAATTACGTGTGAAACATTCATCTAATATATATTGTGTATATATTCTATATAAGTATATATAAGGTAATTCAGGGAAGCCCTGGCAATACAGTTAAAAGACAGCATTCACCTTGAAAGAAGAGATTAAAGCTACTTTGTTTGTCAAAGGAAGGTAAAGAAGAAAGAGGACCAATCATTAGTAATACCCTTGGATATCCAGGAAGCAGAAGATAGTTTAAGCTACTGTGCAGTACTAATTTCTCATTCAGAAATGCTCTATTCATTTTCGCATGCATTTTTATCCTTTTTTATGTGGCCATTCAATGTTTCATTTTCATGGGGGGTATTTTGACAGAAATTTATCCTTGAGCATAAGTTAAGAAGTATTTCCTTCTCGAACAATTTTCCTTAATCAGTTTTCATAAAATTCTTGATAACCAGCTTTGCTTTTTATCTCCCATTTCATCTCTGTCCTGCACCAGTGTACTAGTCTCACTATCAGACAACTCACTCCTGGAAAAAATCTTGTTCATCTTCCCTTACCTGCTTTTTGTCATTCCTATAAATATATGGATTCCCTTCATGCCTATGTACTTTGTCAGCCACCCTATTTTTCTGCATCCAACGGGAGTCCTTTGGAAGCTAACAGGCATCTCTTCAGAGAGTATTAATTCACGCAAACCTCAGCTTCTTTCTGCGTAACATCTAACTGCCAGCATTGCACTTCCAAATATCTGTTTAGGTTATCATAGGCTTGTATCAGGAGCCTGACATGCCCCTCTTCGGTATAGTCCCTCCTGAATCAAGACTGCCATCAGCTGCAATGCCAGCATGCTTGGAAACTCTTTTGTGAACAGCTCTGTCAATGGCCATAAGCACTCACACAACCCAAAGCCTGCCAAAAGATAGGGGAGCTGTTGCTGAATGGCTGAGAGATGTATTATTCAATATGCCAGGAACAGTGCTGGAAATCATGAAGAGTGATGCAGTTCTGTAACACAAAGAGGATAACATGTCCTTAGTTTTGGTGATATATAATGATTTTTCAGCATTCTTATAAGTAACTTCAGATTTATTAGTATTCTCATTTTCAGTGTTCTCACCATCCTTGGGTTCGGATCTACCTCATCGTGACACTGTTTCAGGCTTGCCAGTTTGTCCTTCAAGATCTCCATCCGAGCTAATGGACAACACATTTTGGTGGGCTTACATACTACACTCACACGGGATGTTTGAGCAGACACAGCTCAACTTTCCTGTGCTCTGAACCAAAAGCCATTTAGCTGTGATTAGCACAATCCTGATTCCAAGCTATTAAACTCTGCTGAGAGGCAAAGTGTATTAGCCTAGGCTGGATGCCACAAAAACCTTGGAGCAGGGAAAGACTGAGCTCATGTTGCTCTGCAAAAAACCCTGTAGCACTGCCTAGATGCGTGGATCTATTTCTAATCCAGCTTTGAAGATGACACCAGTTTGAGTGGATTAGTGAGTACGCTTGAGAGCAGGCCATTCAAAGGGACCTAAGCAGGCTGGAGGAATGGTCCAGCCTCATGAAATTAAAGGACAAATGCAAAGTCCTGTGCCTGGAAAGGAAGGGTTGGCACCAGTCTAGGCTCATTCTGCCCTTCTTGGGGCAGTCTTATGGAGAAGGCCCTGGAGGCTGGTGGGCAGCAAGAGGAGCATGAGCCATCATTGACCCTGCAGCAGCAAACACCAACAGCATTTGGGGCTGCATGAACAGGGGCAGAGCCAGAGACCACAGAAGTGATTATCCCTTTCTAGTCAGCACTCATTAGACCACATCTAGATTACTTCAAACAAATTTGGGGCCTCAAGTACAGGAGAAACAATGACTAAAGGGATCAAGTTCAGAAGAGGCCACCAAAGTAGTGGTGCCTGGAGCACTGCCCTGTTAAGGGGGCGGGGGGCTAGGGGAATGGGCTTGTTCAGCCTGGCCAGATAGAGCTTCATGGACCTAACAGCAGCTCCCACTGCCAACAGTCCCTGAGGAGAAGGATCCAGGCTCTTCACAGCAGCGCAGGACAGGAAGATGAGAAACAGCAGGTATATGTTCAAAGAAGAGAGACTAAAACTGATTCACTGGTTAGGGCTGGGATAGAGTTACATTTCTTCATAGTAGCTTGTATGTGGCTATGCTTTGGGTTTGTGCTGAAAACAGTGCTGATAACACAGGGATGTTTTAGTTACTGCTGAGCAGTGCTTTCACAGAGCCAAGGCCTTTTCTGCTCCTCACACCACCACATCAGCAAGTGGGCTGGGGGTGCGCAAGAAGCTGGGAGAGGACACAGCCATGACAGCTGACCCCAACTGACCATAGCGATGCCCCATAGCATATGTCATCATGCTCAGCAGTTAAACTGGGGATGAAGGTTGTCCAGGAGGCCACTGTTTGAAGACTGGCTGGGCATCAGTTGGTTGGTGCTGAGCAGTTGTTTTCACTTGATTCACTTAACTTCATTTTGGTGGGGTTTTTTCCTCACAATTTGAAAAAGAATACATTTTTCATTACTAAACTGGTTTTATCTTAACCCACATTTCTTTCTCACTTTTACCTTCAGATTCTTTCTCCCATCCCACTGGGGGTGAGTGAGCAAGCACCTGTGTGGTGCTCATTTGCCAGCCAGGGTTAAAATACAGCAACTGGATAGAAGTTTTCCCTCCATGAGGACACCCAAGCAGAAGCCCAGGTTGCCCAGAGAGGTATGCTTTCTGTTTTCAGAGGTTTTCCAGCCCTGTTCTTCAAACTCAAAGGGAAACTTTCTTCTGAGGGGAAAAAAACCCAGAATGCAGTGAAGAAAATAAAATATAGTAAACTATATATGCATCAAATCACCTTTTTTTTTTTTTTTTTTTTTAATTCCACAAAACTAGTATTACAGGCGGAGAGAAAGAATTGCGGCATTGCTGCCTGAGGGAGGATGAAAGAGCATGTCCCTCAAACTGGGTTGGAAAACCTCTTCTGTTGGGACTGCATGTCACTGAAAGGACTGAATAGATGCACAATGAAGAGAGGCCCCAGTAACTCAGAGAAGTAGGAGCTTTCACGCAGCGTTTTAAATATAGCCAGGTACCCGGCGCTGGCAGCGCCGTTCAATTTCTTCTAGCTAATTCGCGCTTGATGCGCTTTCTCTTTCCCAAGCGGCTTCTCCCGCAGGCAGAGCTTCGCTGCGGGTGCCAGGGAGCGCAGGACCAGGGGTTGCTCCCCGGTCTCTACCACGAGAGGTCCCCCCAGCCCCGCAAGCCGCGTCTCTCCTGGGCTGCTGAGCAAGCCGCGCAGTCAGACTCGGGTGCCTGAAATCGACAATGAAATTAACTATGAGACATGATCCCACCTCACTGAATGCATTCTCAGAATGAATGCAGAAAGCGGAGTCTTCTCGTAGCCTGTCCACCAAAGTGTGTAATTGTGTTTGGAGCTCTTGTACATGAGAAAATACTCACAATAACGGTATTTGCAAATTCCTGTCTCATAGCCTCATCTTTGTGGTTATGTATCCCTGTGTTTCAGAGGCTGAAGTTGTTCTTTTAATAGAGAGTAAGTTGAACATAACAGAGCTAGAACTAGGAAAAATGGCATTGGCCAAGTGCTCAGAGTAACTCAGAAAAAATATCCCATTTCTGATGAGACCTCAAATAAACCCAGTTACTATCACTTCTCTCCAAAGATACTTTTAAAACTGTAATGGAAGTGCAAATGTATTGATGCCAGTGGGGACCCAGAGTGAACAGATGTGACTCTTTTCACACAGAGTTTGCCATATACTTTCACTGAAGCATATTCTGAGCTGCATTTTGGTAGGCATAGAGATGACTTCAGGCATGGGTGTGCTCCAGCCAAATTGTTAACGTGAATCATGATCCATGGTGGTGAAAGCAACACACATCTGTGCAATATTCATCAACATGAAAGGCCAGCGCAGGCAATAGCACATTAGGAACCCTCATGTTAGTTTTTACAATGCTATATCTAAGTGGTTGTCACGCATCTTTTTTTAAAACAGTTTGAAAGTCATATAGGAGCCAACTCGTTGCAAATTAATCACCACTGCAGAAGGGAATGGCGAGGGACAGGTTGGCCTAGTTGTACAGTTAGAAAGAGCCAGGGGCTAAATTTGGTAGGACTGTGCCCTAGCCTTAATCTAAAAAAGCATGCATTTAATTTTAAGTTAATAAGCGATTCACTGACATCAGTATGGTTATTCTCATGTTTGAAATTAAGCATTTGTAAAAATGACATGCAGGATTGGACCTCTCCCTTCAGTACTCACAGTGTTCACACAATAGTGCCCTTTGTAGTGTCTGAAAATCTGGTTCCTCTACTTCCTTTGCCTGCAGTGATACTGCATAATATGAGAAGCAGGTCTTTTTGGACCCAGTCCTGCTGTGAGCTCCACTTAGGCAGATGTGAAAGCCATAAAGAGTCTCTCTCTTTAGCCCAAGCCTTTTAAACTCTGTCTGCACCAAGTGCAGTGACGAATCCTGGTGCCTGTTGCCCTCTCTCCCCATCAAACTGAGTCTCACACTGGCAAAACAACTTCAACCTGGTAATTCAAGATCACTGCTGCGTCAGGGGAACAGCTTTAGCTTCATAAAACTCACACAGTGCCTTGTCATGAAAAAAATACAGTTTATCTACAGCCTCCAGAATTCTGTAAGTGACTTCTGATTAGGATGCTGAAAGAACACAGTTCAGTAGACTTAAATGTTTGTTTTCTTAAGCTTCCTAAAAATCTTGCTTAATTCCCAGACAGAAAATGTTCTGTAAGTATATAGCATTGTTACCAAGTGAAACTGCTGAATTACCCTGAATATGAATGTTGATGCTTCAGTAACATACCTCAGTGATGTACTGCAATACACAAAGCAGAGTGCATGTATTTGCATGCAGCTAGTCATAAACTCATATGCTTTAACATTAGATGACCTGGGGGGAAATGAAGTAACCTTGTAAGTGGCTGATTAGAAAGGAAAAACGTTATCCTGTCACTAACGACTACTGAAGAGGCAAATAAATTTCCAGACCAAAGACATGAACTAAAAGACTTTGAATTACTTTCTGATGCTAGGTATATCAGGCTTTTGGACAGTAGCCATCACTGCAAAACTACTGTGTAGTGAGCCAGGACTCATGTTCATCGTGTAACTGTCACCACGGAGGAGTGAGTGAGGAGTGCCCTTCCCAAAAGGCACTAATACAACAGTTTGCACGGGCTCATGTTGGAGCTCAGTCATGCAGTAACTTATAAGCTGTATGAAGTGCCAGCTTTATGCCTTACGGTAGTGCCTTTAGCCATAGCACTGGGTTTTTGTTTTGATGTCAAAGAGACAGGAAAAATATTTGTGTGCATGTGTATTATTACAGGCATTAAATTCCACTTATAGAAAATAGAAACTGACCCTTAAAAGGGGCTATTGCAGAGATAAGAGCAGATGCCTTGAGTCTTGCTGCTTTGTATTGAAACACTTCAAGTCTGAAAATTCTTGGTATTTACCTAGTGGGTCTTTCCAATTCAAATGGAAAGTGCAATAGAGGGATTATATACAATCACAGATCAGGGGTTGGAAGCCTAGCCTTTTTTTACCAGTCCTGCAGAAAGAACTTGAACAAGCCCTTATGTTTACATCAGCTATGAAGAAAGAAAAGCATATGAAAACTTCATAGGGCACATGTTTCTTCTCGTTATTAAACTACTTATGACCACACGTATTTCTACAGAGGGGCTTTTTCGGGGTTTTTTTTTTTCGTATTTCAGTGTCTTACCTTATGATGGTTAGTACCAGAATACAGGGGAAACTGTATTGTTTAAAATGTACATTAGAGCAAGAATTCATGCTTAGAAAGACATGAAATTAAGTAAATAGTTACATAGGCCACAGTGAAGTCTTGGTAGCAGAATGTGTGCAGCACATAAACATCACCACTGCAGTGTTTGGGTATTAATGTGTTTCTCACCCACCGCTTTATTAGCCCGTTCCCCCCTTCTCTTCCATAACACGTAGACAGTGGTTCCAACACCCAGGTGTTGCCCTGGGGTCCTCTTTTTTCACCTGCACATCTTTGACTTTACATTAGTGAGTGACCCTCCTGCTGTCTTATTTCCTAGAGTGTAGAACTTCTGTCTCCCAAAGAGACTCGTCCTGAAATCCCCCATTGTCTGCAAACAGAAACAAGTCCCTGAATATGGCTTTTCATTTCATTGATATTAATCCAAATCTCATCAATGCATTACAAATTAAAGCAGGATTTGGCCTTTGCTGTCTTTGAAGTAATAAGGGAAAACATGTGCACAATCATTAACATCTGTGAATTTGCACATTTCAAGGCCCATTTTTGAATTAATGTGCTCTCTGAAGATGTGATTAGTTGAGTAGGCATAAGTCCTGCAGCTATATTGAATTCTGAGGTGCAAAACAAACCCAGTAATGCTTTGGCTTCAAATGCTCATGAAACTTTTCATAAAATATCCTATATTGGGCATTAGTTTTATCATAAAAATTCTTAAGAAAAGCTACAGACCATTATGCTAAAAGCGCAGATCAAAAATAAGTAAGTAGATACAGTATTTGTAGGAAGAGGCAACAAAGACCATATTTCAATAACAAAAACTATCTTACATCTAATCATAAACTTTATCTTCCTTATGCCCTTAGATGGTCACGCTACTGTAGCACTAAACAAAAGTACTGCTCACTGGCAGGATTCTCCATTGAAGTGTCCCTTAGTTTTCTTCTTTAATACACTCATGGAGGTTTAAAACATCTAGCAGTTTGTTAGTAACACATCCATGATGTACCAGACTTTTTATTTGTTAAAATAAGCATCACGCATTCCAAAATGCCTAATGAATCTTCTCTGTGCCCCTGCCTACTGAAAAGGGGGGCTGTGCAGAAGTGCTGTTCCCAGGATCCAGCAAACGGCTCTGGACAATAGTGGAACTATTCCAACTGTTTAACCATCACCCTATTTAAAAACCGTTTGCATGATTCTATGCATTGAGAACAGTTTGGACATTTTAATCCTGCTAAATGTTTGGGCCCATAGAGGACAGATTTGCACCTATGCACTGGAGTTAGCAGTTTTGGTTAGAGTTTTTTGGTTTTATTTATACTTTTTGTGGCTCTGCCTGAAGCACATCTAACGGCCAAGGCACTGCATCGTCTGCATCCAGCTCCTTGGCTGGCCAGACTGGGTACCTCTTGGGATTCACTGTAGCTCTAACACAGCTCACATTCCCAGGTGTTCTTCTTATGGAAACCAGGGATCTGGGGAGGGATGGCTGGCATGCACATGGGTTTCAACCCAAAATGTGATCCAGACATGGCCTTTGTGCACATTCTGAGTCAGAAACTCAGATATTTCCCAGGTTATGGTGTCTAGACATAGGCTTAGTGCTTCTGGGACAATAATTTACATTTCCCCACGCATAGGTTTCTCATCTACTTAGTGGAGGTATTAATACTACCATTGTGCTGTCCATGTTGTTTGCTCTGTTTGGAGTAAGAATTGACTTCTTTGTTGAGAGTTAAGACATAAACATCTGATTTATGTTTAGATCTCTAGCCAGTATTGTAATTAATACATGCACAATAATTTGTTGCAAAGCGTTAGGGCATCTATATCAGAGCATATCATACTATCAGAAATCAAAAGAGAAGATAAAATAGAAGTTTAATCCCTCAAATATGTAATTCCTGCTTCTCTGCTACACACCTGACTGTGGGGATGACTGTGATGCCACACACCACATAAATCCAGAATGCTTATAAAAAAACTTATGTCACACCATCTGTTCCCATCCAGCTTTTCTTTTTTTAGCTAAAACAACTGCAAGTGAAACGCAGACTTTCAGGCTGAAGAAACATTTTAGCCAGCATCCGATTTCAAAGGGTTCATATTAAAATTGTATGAAGAGAAATCCAACAGGGATAACTTTGGGAATCTAAAAGCATAAAACCTGGCAGTTTCAAATTCCGTACTAGAAGATGACCTATTTTTAGAGACAAATGAGAATTTCTGCTTACTTTAAACTTGTCCTATTTAGAGAGCTCCAGACAGCTGCCTTCCCAATAAAAATGAATAATAATAATAACTACATCATGTGAACATTGGCCTTCTCACAAGGGCTTGCAACTTAAAAAAACCACTGCTAACAGTCATTTTCTGTTGCAGCAGTGATCACGTCAACAGCCACACTCACCTTAAGTGGAAGTAAGTAACTTTTGGCAGCAAATTTTGAGCTAGGAATTATAGATAATAAAATAAATATAATGCAAACTATGAGGAGAAGAATGTGTATCAGGACACCTGTTTTTCATTTCTAACATTGGATTAAGTTCATCTCTTCCTCAAGGCAGGAAAAGCATCATCTGAATCCATCTGTGAGAAGTTGAATAAATGATAACTTATGCAAGAATGCAGAAATTCCCTTTCAACTAGAAGTAAGCAAAATGGGTCACTGGTAATTAAATTATTGATTAACTTGGCCTGCTACTCATTCCACAATGTGAACTGATGTTTATTCATTTAGACAACACATCTCAGTACCCTTTTAAATGCCGGATGTCTGACTGTTTGAACTAGTAGTAGCCTCCCAATTAACATGTGAATACTGTTTTCAAAGCTTAATACTTACTGGACCAGGAAGAAAAAGGACAAAAGATAGTGGGGTTTAATGATGTAAATAGAAGGACTCTGTGGGCATCTAAAGTATCAAGTCTTTTCCACCTGTGAATTCTCTGACATGGTGGCTCTTGTAGCACATATTTTGTCGTTTGTTTTCTCAGCAAGCAAACAAGAACTGAACTGCATGCCTGCCAGGGCCAGATAGGACCTCCTTGATCACTTACCTTATGTAAGGGGCATACAGGGCATGAGTTCCTTTTATGATGATAAATTTGGAAAATATATAAAAAAAAGATAAAGATTTTGAATATATAGGAAATACAGCATTAGTGTTTTTAACTTTGGGAAACACTTTGCCTGCTACCCAAATAAAGCCCATTTGGCTCTGCCTTCAGAAAGGCTTTATTACAACTGAAGCAATGAGGCACGTACAAAAGCAGGTGCAAAGAGTGGGTACCAGGTTATTGCACACATGTATGTGTGCACACATATGTGTACATGCACAAAGGCATGTGATAATTTTTCAACTTCCACTGCATGAACAGCCCATAGCTACTTCCTCCAGCTAACATACAGCATCTATATTACGCTGATGTCCCTAATTTATGCCTGATGAATATGCCTCCAACAAGGAAGTTTGGCAAAAAAAGTAAATATACACTCTCATATTAAAATACTTTCATATTAACATCAGTTTTGGCAAAAAATATAATAAATTACATTATTGAAACAACAGCGGAGAAGTAGAATATCATGATCACTGCATCACTGCATAATGATTTTTTTTAAGAGTGTTACAATATCCAAATAAAAAATCATTGTTATACAAGATAACACAATTGTCTCAAATACTGAAAGTGAAAATAATAATTGAGGCAAATCCATCTTTATGCAATTAAATATGTATTTCCTCAAATAGTTGCATTTGTGCAGAAAACTTTAATTCTGTTAACGCACAAAAATATCCTCAAATAAACAAAAAGGAACAGGAATCCAAACGGAAAGTAGAAACATTCTGTACTAATAATCTGCCTCTGTCTCACTGTGTTTGCAACTACACTAATCCTTTTCTTCCTTGCTAGTTTCTGTATTGCTAATTGCCAGTACAGCCACTCATTTTCATGACAGAAATCTAAACTATGAAACAAGAGGAATATAATAGTTAATCAAATTCTATACAAATAGAAGCACTTATATCATGGCCTTAAGGGCCTTGGTTGATTTTAGATTGGAGGTTTATCTTGCACATCATATTATATTATATAGTGTAGAATTTGAATATAAATAATGAGTGATAGGTTTAGGTAAGTAAAACCAAAGCAACTTCAGCAGCATCTCAAGTGACTTCTATTTTCAAATCAGCTGCATATAAGGCCATTCTCTTTTTTTTATTTATTTATATGTCCTAATCTTACTTAGTTGTCTTGCTGACTTACCCAGTTCTAGGTGCTTGTTCCAATTCCTTTTCTGGGAATATATCAAAGTAGGAAGCCAAATACAACTTCTGACAAGTATAACTCGGTGAGACTGTTTTCAGACAGAGACCCTTAGATGGGTTCATTATTTCATCCAAAGCAAAATTTGCAGCTGCTAGGAGCTGACTGAAGACCTTCCAATTTTTCCTTTTTGTTGTGGATCTTCAGATATCATTGTTTTTGTAGATACCCGCCCAACATGTCTTGACAGCAACTTGATCTCATATTATCTGATAAGAAAATGTAGAATAATTAACTGTTATTAATATTAAATTCTCTTTAGTGCTACTTTGCAAACACAGAAGCAAAGCATACTCACATGAAATGAGCAATGTACGAGTATGCCCCAACAAGTTTACCATCTAATACTGGGAACCTCAGAAAAAGAACAGTATGAGCTCTTCTTCTGCCCTAAATCAGAGAATACAAGCAAGACAAGAAACCAGGCAACTGCTGTGGGAAAGAAGAGTGGAGACAAAAAGTATTGGGAGGGAGGCTGCCATAACGAAAGAGTTTTAAGAATGCTATAAAATAAAAATAAAACCAAAACAAACAAACAAACAAACAAACAAACAAAAAAAACCAACAAAAACCCAACCAAAGTTTACTGTTTTATTTTACTTTTTTGCAGTTTTTCCTTTATTCCCAGGATAAGCTATTCCTTATGACTTTACTCCAGCTGGTTCTGGAGAAGGAAAGATAAAAGGGTGCAGGGCTTTGCAGCACATGCTGCATTCAGCCCATAGGCACCTCTCCTCTGAGCTCTCTCAAATCATGAATGCTGCCTGGCTGGCTGGCTGGCTGCTCAAGGCTCTCTGTGCCTCTTGACATGCTCCCTGGCTGGGAGCATCCTCTGAGGTGCACAGTAATATAGGAATACAGATACAATAACAAAAGAGGTGAAATTAAATTAAAAAAAAAAAAAAGAAAGAAAACAGCCATTGAAAAGTTTAAAGAAAGTCCACCACTCTTCCTACAGTGTACAGAGGTTTGTGGCCATGTCTGCATACTTTCGTACCAATGGCTGCAAATCTGCTGTATCCATCTCCCAAGGCTAGCAAACTGTGAACCTAAACATCTGTATTAAAAGAGCCCTGAGTTTAAGGTAATAAATTTTGCTGGGAAGCAGTATTAAGTAGCTTATACTACACTAGCATGCTTGCATGGATGCTAGTCCTGAACAGGCCCTCATCTTGTAAGTTCAGAGGTGCAACTGCCCACACTCGCCCACGTAGACACAACATAAAGGTCTGCATGTTTCCGTTCTCCATATATATGTAGATATATTCCTTCTCAGTCTCTCAGAACTGTTTTCTGATTGAATTTAACATCGCTAGCTCTAAGATAAAAGATAAAGCCTTAGCCTTTTTCTTTTTCATTCAAACAGATTCTCTCATGATGAATATGTATACAAACCTGGAAACCACTATTTCTTTCTCTAGGCTCTATGGATGAAATTCAGCTCTGGCACAGATGGTTGTGTATATCACCTTCTACTAGTCAAAAAAGACTGCAGGAAAAGGGGCCACAGAATCTTGTGGTCAAAGCAGCTCACAGACTTCCTAGAAATGTCTCAGCTCCACTGCTTAGCTCGCTGCATGGCGTTACAGCCTCAGACAGCGACCTTTGGGGTGCATGTTTCTGTGAGACAGGGTTCCTCACAGCTACACAGCTTGCCTGGCAGGCTGAAGCAGCAGACGTGAAGGTGTAAGTCTGCAAATGCTAAGCCACAGGCTGCTCACTCCTGAACTCTCTGTGCTGTACCTCTAATATTGCTGTGGGAATATTTGCAACCTATGTGCTCCCTGACACGTCGTTCAGGTGTGAACCGCTCATGGGAGCCGCTCATGAGTAGCTAGGGGTTAGTGAACCGCTCATGGGAGCAGATTACAAGACAAAAACCCCAAAATAAAACAAAAACCAGTTATTAGGTGCTTTTATGGTACAATATTCCAGTCTTTTCATTACATAAGCTGACTAAATGAACATAAAAGGGGTGTTTGCCGCAATGAGACTTCAGCTGAGATTCCTTCAGTTCAGCACAAAGGAGGCTTGTCACATTCCCTGTTAAAACACCACAGTAGTGGGTCCCAAGCTAAGACTGATTGAATAAAATAACTTGCGATTGTGGAGCACATTTCCGAATGAAGCCATAAGTCCCTAATTCTTCACCTTAAGATTATATCTAAACATTTTTTACAGATCTCAAACCTTTTGAACTTTAAAACTTTACAATAGCATAATTATTTTTATCTTTTCTAAGAACTTATCTGGTATATGAAACTAGATACTCTATACTGTGATTCAGCCCGCAGGCTTTAAAAATTGTAAATGCAGCTCCTTTGAAAAATAAAATATAAAATCAAATACAATCTCTCAAATGACAGTATTGGGCTTCTGTTTGTAGGTTTATAACAGTGATTAATATACAGCCCCTGTGCTTGAAGTAAAAGGAGCCCACAGTTCTGAGAACAACATTTATCCGACATAAGAAGGAGCAATATTACTAAACAGACTTAAATGAAAAATCATATTGGTAAGGGCACTAACTCAGCTATGCAGGACTGCTCACTTCATTAGGACCTTCAGTGCTTCTGTCATGACTATGTCATTTTAATACCCATCAATGTGAAACTGCACAGAAAAGCAAAATGCTTGGAGCACTACTGTGGAGTGATGCCACATGAAGATTCAGATGCTGGGGCACAAATCAGATTCATAATCCAGATTTACACATTGAAGTATCCACACCACCTGGTGTAGTATGAACCATCTACAAATGGGATCTTTTCATGGCATCATAGTGACTGTGTAACCAAATACACAAACCAGAAGGAAATGCAGAGAGAAGGGGAGGTCCCATGGTCTTCCCTGAGGCCTAAGGGTGCAGCACCCTGATGAAGGATCTCCTCACAGCCAGTTCCAACTCAGACCCAGCCAGCACAGACTTAAACCTCTCTTTCATGTTTCATCTCAAAACCACTGTGAAACCTCAAGAAAAAGCCAATAAATGCAGCATTCTGCACAAGAACAGGGCATCAAGAAGTACAAGAGCTTTTTGATTCTTTTTTTCTGTCTAGTAATATTTAAGTATGTCCCTCACCCCATGACCCTGCCTCACAGTTTTAGAGTAAAGCTTACACCTCTGCTGAGCAGCATACCTAGATCTCCTAGAAAGTAATGGCTTTAGCAAAAAACCCCAGTGGTGACAATACACAGCTTTTGCAAAACAAAGCTCTTACGTATGTATGTGTTTTTGATTTATAGAAACATAGAATAGTTAGGGTTGGAAAGGACATCAAGTTCCAACTGCCCTGCCATGGGTAGAGACACCTCACACTAAACCATCCCACCCAAGGCTTCGTCCAACCTGGCCAGGGATGGAGCGTTCACAGCTTCCTTGGGCAACCAATTCCAGTGCCTCACCACCCTTACAGTAAAGAACTTCTTCCTTATAATCAGTCGAAACTTCCCCTGTTTAAGTTTTAACCCATTACCACTTGTCCTATCACTACAGTCCCTAATGAAGAGTCCCTCCCAAGCATCCCTATAGGCCCCCTTCAGGTACTGGAAGGCTGCCATGAGGTCTCCACGCAGCCTTCTCTTCTCCAGGCTGAACAGCCCCAACTTTCTCAGCCTGTCTTCATACAGGAGGTGCTCCAGTCCCCTGATCATCCTCGTGGCCCTCCTCTGGACTTGTTCCAGCAGTTCCATGTCCTTTTAATGTTGAGGACACCAGAACTGCACACAATACTCCAGGCGAGGTCTCACAAGAGTAGAGGGGCAGGATCACCTCCTTGGACCTGCTGGTCACGCTCCTTTTGATGCAGCCCAGGATATGGTTGGCTTTCTGGGCTGTGAGCGCACACTGCCAGCTCATGTTGTAAATGCTGATATTTTGTCCGTTTTATACAGTTTTGTATCATGCAGTAAAATTACTGATGAACTCCATAGGAGGTGTGAGACCCATCTTCCAAGCCTCTGCCAGTCCAAGGGCATTTGAACATACTTGTCTCAGAGGAGGAAGAGCTTCACCCTCAGACTACGCATCTGGTGAATGAGGTGTTCCCATGATCAGTACCAAAAATGTATATGGATGTCCTTTTATTAAAATGTAGTTGTTTGAAATTCATGTGAATGTTGGATTAGATTATCCCATCTTTTGAGCAAAAGGGTTAACGGGGCTAAGGAGCCAGACTTGCTGCTTCATCTACCATCAGTGAAGCAGAGCAGGAGGCTGTGGGAAACTAGTTACAGCTCTCTGATTCTCTGCCTAAATTAGGCCTGCTAAATTAGGCTCATCCTTGCTGGAAAACAACCATATCTTGAGATCCTCTACAATGGGACGGCTGTGAAGAGGGCATATGTGAGGAAGCTGGAAAGCAAGTGGCTCAGGCCTCTCCCTTTCCCTCCTCTTTTTTCAGTGGAGGGATGTTAAGGAGCTTTCACCAAATACTGCTGCTCCACTCATCCAGAAATGTGGGAGGTGGGAAGGCAGCAGGAGCATTCAGGTGAATCCCCTCAGGGCTCACTTGGCCCATGCTGGCACAAGTAGGTGTAATTTTGATCTCATGGGTCAGCAGAGGTGAAGTGGGGAAAGGATGTCTCTTCTGCTTTTAGGGCAGGAAAAAACATAAATTATAAACTGAATGTAATGTCTACAAAAAGGTAGCTTATACACCTTCATGTGATTTCCATGTTGCAGACCTTAAAACCATGCCTGAAACTCATTGAAAATGAGGAGACAATGCATTCCTCATAAGAAGGAATGGGAGCCAAACTGAGAAAATATGCTGGCACATCTTTTTGTTTGGTTAGGGGGTTTTATCCACATTTTTCTTTTTTTCTATATTACTCATCTTATGGTTGCACCAGCAGGTGCCGCCAAGAATGGGATGAAAGGACACAAAAATAAAGCTGCAGTTTATGCATTTGTGGACTCAGGTGTTGCTCTAACATGAGACATTGTAGTTCTGACTACAAGGCACGTAAATGGGCTTTAGGACCAGAAAATAAACAGTACAGAACACAGACACTATGTAGACTATGAAGACTAATTTTAGTGCTTTACCTATTTTGAACTGGAATATAAAGTGCAGCGAAAGTTCCTGAGAGCTGAATTCAATCTCCTCCCCAGATACATGGCTATTTCTTAGTGTTATATGACACTTTCCAACCTGTCATGTACTGCTATCACTCAAACCCATTTATAACATGTTAACAAGGTGGTGAAAGGGAGCTGAATATTTTCCCAGAATGGTAGTTAAATGTTTTAATAAAGACGAATAACTTCACCATTTTAAGTGCACGCTAAATAGTGGGGAAAAATACCCTTCTTTGACATCTGGAAACAAGTTCATTTCCTAGGTGGTAAAAAATTCATGCCATTTATTTCATTTTTACTAAAATCAAGCTGACAATTGACACCATCAAGAAATATGCTTCAGATTTCTTGATAATTTCATAGCTATTATTATAATACTAGGGAGAATACTGCATGACAAACTCAGTGCCAGGGAAGAATAAACTACTAGGGTCTTGACACAGATTTCTCCTGAGGAATGTGTGTTGCTTAGCTTCTGAAGGGAAATCCAATTATGATTTTCGTAACTCTCACAAGACTTCCTTTTTGCATAAAGTAGGTCATCTACAGCAGAATGTGTTGCATAGAGCGTTCAGTTTTCACCTCTTCTTGACAAAGTCCATTCTCCAATCTTTGCAGACATTTCCTCATGCTCCTCTCTTCCCTCTTGGTACTCAGAGAGCTTTCTGCCGGGAGCAGAAGAAATCAGCTCCAGATGGACAACTGAGGTAGCTCCTCTGTGCATTAAAGGAGTCTCACATCTGAACCCAGTGGGATAAAGACATAAAGACTTGGAATTTGTATTTCCCAGACTCTTACAATTTTTGTTTATATTTTTGCACATAACTTATTCATCTCTTCTTAGGTCAAGGTCGGTTTCCTTTGGGAAACCGATCCAAATTATGCTATTCAGTGACCAGATTTGTCAGTGACTTAAGAAGGTAGATTTGGCATGTCTTAGTGGACTACTGCAGATGCAAGTCCTGTCACCATGTGTAAAAACCTGTAACAAATGGAAAGACAGAACTAATAGAGAATCTGTGAAGTGTAATGAGAAAAAATATGTTGTGTAATAAAAAAAAATAATGAATGCTAACCTCACCTCTGTGGTCCAGGTAGGAAAAAATAATCCTCCTTAAGCACTTTGCAATGCATCTATAAAAGACTCAGTCCTGAAGCCGTCAATGAGAAGAAACTTGGCATCAGCATCGACTGTTGCAGAATGAAGTTCACAGTGAAATGAGGTTTCCCTCTTTCATCATTTTAGTTTTCTTTCTTTCAGCCCTCCTTTTCCCTGCACCCACTACCACACAGTCTCTTTTTCCCTTGTTCATTGCCAGAATGCAGAAAAGATCTTTTTCCCAGCCCCGTCTGATGAAAACCCATCAAATTTGGGTGAGATGCAAATAAAACTGTCATCTAGTTTCACATGTTTTGAAATGCCTGACTTTTTGTGTTTATAATTTCGAAAATTACTTTATTTTAAAACCTCAGACTTTAAAGGATTTCTTCATTATGCCCTGAAAACTAGCACAAAGGCAAAGGGTAAAGAAAACAGGTTTTTAAATTAATATTTATTACTTTTTTTTTTCTCTGACAAGCTTTTGCGCAAGCAGCTGCAATAGTGCAATAGTTAATCAGCTGTATGATACTTAACCCTTTGGATGTCAACTTCAATCCGCATTTTTGAAAGGAATCAACATTTTTTGTGCACTCACCCTACTTGCTTCCCAGGTTATGCTTTTCAGTTATTCTCCTTTCCTCAGCTGCACACCATGTGAAAATTCTGTGCCTTCATTTTGCATATGGTTTGCTGCTAGTTATGCTGCTGTCTCAGAAGAATAACTGAGAGAAGTTATGACCACTGAGTTACTGGCAATCCTGTGTCCAAAAATGCAATATCTGGGAGAAAGTAAATTATTGAGATATTACATGGAGGAACAACTGGGCACTACAAAAAAAAAAAAAAAAACCCAAAAAAAAAACCAAAACCAAAAAATAAACAAGAGGGTTTCATGGGTTGTGTCCATAACATTTGCTAAAGAACAATCTTGAGATGACAAGTGCATGTCTAAGTATAAATCTAGGCTGTCCCATGGTCACCTTAGGTCCAGAGGAGACACGAGTGTAGAAAATGGGTATCAGGCATTTTTTCCCTTCCCTTTATCCCAGGCTTCTTGGTGGCCAAATTAACCCTCAGTATCACATGTGAACAACTCTACAGACTTGGAGCAAAACCACAGGGACAGGCAGGGCTCAGGCTGTCCCATGTCCTTGGGACCCTGTGCCAAGGGGCACACACTTTAGGCTATGGAGGTCCCCAGGGAACTCTTTGGGCACCACATGCTGCTACATGCTAGCATGTAAAGGCTCAAGTAAAGTTTTGAGCTTACAACAATTATGCTCCCATCTGATTTCTTTAGGACAAAGAAGCTGCATGTGCCTCAAGGCAGAGCACAGTCGTGGTGTGAAGAGGAAAGTGGCAGTGACAACCAGCCCTAACACTCCCCAGATGCCACCTCCCCAGGAGGTGACACAGCTGCAGGGGCCACAGGCGGCTCTCAGAAATCAAGACCCTACTGCTGCATAGGAGTCTCACGACAAAACACAAGCTACCTATGCTCAGCTGACAGCCAGGCTGGCCATCCCCTGGTCTATGTTTCCTGCCACAGCAGCATGCAACCTACTGGTCTGCCGGTCATGCAGGCATTTGCTCTCCTTTGCAAAGCAGAACTGCCTTTGATCCAGAGCCTGGATTAACATCCATCTTTGAAGATTTGCTATGTGGTGCTACATTTAAAACTTTCCTACAGATTAAAGACCCAACAATTATCTTAGAGAATTTCCAAGCTCCACGGCTGCATTGCTGTGACCTCCTTCTGCAGAAGCTCAGATTGAATCCTTTGGATCCCTTTGCAACCTACAAGTATAGGATATCCTCACCCCTTGGGACACCTCAGGTATGTCCCAGGACACAGGCTGAAAGTTATTTCCACAAGTGAATCCTCACCTCCCCAGAAGAAGTGGGGATCAGATGGACAGCTCACAGCCACGACCATGCTACAAACTGGGGTTCCCGCACATAAGCCTGGTGCCTGTGAGGTGGGCTAGTGCCAGCCCTCCATGACTGTCAGCCCTAAGGGGCTCTTTTACAGAACAGTGCAATTAACCTATTGTAGAGAAAACTCAATTTTTGTGCTACTATGAGGTACTCTTTTGGGGTATTTTTGCAGTCCCTTTGGTTACAGATTAGGCTGCCTTATTTTATCGCTATGCCAGCTCTGTATGTCCTTGTGACTGATAGCTGTTACATTAACGGCAATCACTGGGAAACAATCTGCCATATTAGAACAGGGACATTACAATTCACACCTAATAAATACAGATGGATGCAAGCACATGTATTGGAATATATTCCTAAGAAAACATATCATTAAAAATAAAATGATGGCACACCAGAAAATTCAAGGATTGTATAACCTTTCAATCTAACCATGTACCTGTTCACTGAAAAGTCTCATATATCCTGATCCGCTAAGGAGCTGTTCAGGAATTTTGTCAGCTTTTTAAAACATGTTACTGTTATCTGTTATTCGTTTGTAAATACCATTTGCAGTAGTTTATACTCATCAGTGACTTCTGCCGAGCGAAAGATCATTGCCACTCAAATATTTAGTACTCTGTTTCGTACATTTAGTACTCTGTTTCAACACTAGAACAAATCATTTTCACTTTATTCAGGCAGACTGTGATTTTGGCATTTAATACGCTTATTTTTTCCCCATTGCTACATATCATGAATAATCTCTGCCCATGCTGTGTTCGTGTGTCTTGTATGTACAATTATCCTTTTCCCTCCAATCATTCTTTATAAACATGTAAAAAAAAAGGTTTGTTGGGATTTTTCCCCAGAAGATAAATGTTTTTACTGCTTTGTATTTTCATGCTCTTTCATTGTCTATTTTAGATCCATATTTCCTTTTACATCTTAAACTATTTTTCTTAGAAGATACACAGCCACCTGTCCAGTCCCTGATCCCTCTCTGAGGTTACCTTTTGTTTGAAATAGTTTGTGATATATTATTTGTTACTGATTATAGCTAATTCTACTCATTCTACATAGACAAAGTGGCTTTTGTTAGATTAATATCTAACTGGGCCAGAAACTACTGAGATCATCTAACCTAACTCTCTGAATAATAATGGCCACAGGACTGCCTTGAATTAACTCCTCTTTCAGCTGGAGGAGACCTCTAGAAACACATATGAACTTGATTTAAATGATTCCAGTGATGGTAAATCTACCACAACCCGTGATAAACTGTTCCAGAGTTTAATTAACATCTCTATTAAAAATGTGTGCTTTATTTGTAGTTTACATTTATCTGCTTCATCTTGCACCAACTGGATGTTATTAAAGCCTAGTTTGTTTTAGAGTTCAAAAAGCCTTTTCATAACAAGTTTCTGGTTTTGATATAGGTACTTACATGTTTGTTGACTTTCTCACCCCGAGGCAAGTTTTTGAGGACTCTGGTCATTCCTATAGCCCTTTGCCTTTTTGACATGTAGACATGAGACTTCGGCATTTCTTTTTTTTCTCTGAGTTCCACAACCCTCTGGAGCCACAGTCAATATTTCAGTCTAAACTTTCAGCCTATATTCTCCTGTTCACACATCCAAAGATGGAAATTGTCTTTTCCACCAAATATTCATTTTCAGATGATAATCCTCTTGAAAACTTCCTGTACAGGGGACCAAGACAGGGAAACACACATCACAACCAACATCTACTAGGACACCATTTATGAATTTAACTGTTACCAGTAGTAACATCAAGCTGTTATGACTATTAGCAGATAGTGGTAGTACGTTCAATTATTCAGACACATTAAAATAACCCCTCACTGCCAGGCTGGTGCAGTCATTGTTAGGCTAATCCTGGTGTTTGTTCAGAAGCAGAGGGCTGTGCTGAGGCTCTGGGAGCTTCAAGGGGGTGCTAAGCAAGTCCATCATGGTCCCATGCTACATCAGGCTGCATGCTACAAGGACTGCTTTCCTCAATATTATCCATGCTGTACAGCCTTTGTAGGTATCAGCAGGCACTGATAGCCTTGCACAGGCTCTTGGTAGCCTGAGTTTACTTGTTCTTATGTATTTGCCAGGAACAGGAGTGTCCAGAGTTTGTAAGCTGCTGACAGACTTTCACATGCTACTTCTCAGCTTGGATTTTTTCTTTGTTCAGCCTGCTGCTTTCAGGTCACTATTTCTGCACCCACATTCAGAGGCCCCAGTGAGCCTATCCACACAAACTCACCCAGGAGAAGTGTTCATAGCATCCCATCATGATGCTCAAGCCTTCTCTAGAATCTTTCATTCCCAGTCCCTTCGCCTGTAATTATGACCTGAATACTCCTTTCAGCATATGGACATTTCATTGTGCCCAAACATTTCTTTGCAGTAAATTTGCCAAATTATTCAGATGATCCTGCATTGACAATCTGTCCTGATCATCATTTACTTCTTCCCCAGGCATCTCAATATCAGAACAAAGTTTCATGCAGGTGTGCTGAGAATCAGTTTTATGTTATCTTTCATACAAACCATCTTGATGCTAAATATTCAAATATGCCTAAGAACAGCATAGAAAAATATACTATTGCTTCAGTACTTAAAGATATAAGGTTTGGGTTTTTTAAAATGTTCTTCCTTCCCCAAAAACAAAACAAAAAAAAAATCACATTTGTCTACAACTCCTTGGAACTTCTAAAAACTTTGGCGTTTGAAATATATCAAAACTGTCTTTAAATAGTGTGTCATGGTTATTTAAACTAAAAAGTATCAGTGGTTCATAACATGCTCTGCAGAATATTTTAGATTATATTCTTTTATATCTGTACATAAAAGCAATTTTAAATTTAGAAACAAGAACATAAATATCCCCAGCAGTAACTTTCTGCTACTTCCATGAATTTTAAGCACTTCAGACATGAGAGAGTTAAGACAAAATAATCACTTAGATCCTTAAAAAAAGTCTACTAAATTCAGCAAAGGGACAAACCATTACTTCAATGTCTTTGAGTCAGTTCCTTAAACCTAGAGCTGGATTGTTTCGTTCACAGGTTTTTAAAGGATTTAAAATGAGTGAACAAAATAATTCATTGTTGTACAAACTAGCTGTTCTGTCTGATGATCGGAAGTTGTTAGTTTTAAAAACCAAACCAAACAAAAAAACCCTGAAGAGCTGAGTTTGGCAAATAGAGGCAAAAACTTTACATAGCAGCTGACATAAAAAGTAGTATTTCTTTCATAAGAATTTAAAAATACTCATTCAATTGGGATAAGCAAATCAGAACTGCTTCTCTTAAAATAAATAAATAAATAACTGCCTATGATCTCATTGAACTATTTAGGACAGAACAAGTAGAACAGAAGCATTTAAATTTGTCATAAGAGGTTATTAAAAGGGGCTAGATAGACAAATATGTACAGTATGCTTACAGCTAGGCTCTTGATAAGCAGTATTTGGAAATTTACTCCAGAGTGAGTATCTTTCCCTGTGATGCACTTGAGACGTGTGATTCCCTTCTCCCTATTTCTTATGTAAAGTAGATTGGTTTGGGGTTTTCTAGGACTTATTTTCAAGTACCAGTACTTTCAAAGGTGTGAAAGGTGTCTGAGGTAGGTATTGTTGTCATTAAAATAATTCGTAAAAAATACATGTGAACTGTACAGTGTACATTTGCTTAAAACAAATGGAAAAAAAAAGGAAAGTGAAAAAGAATTTCAGTAGGCAGGATCCCACTGTTCTGCACTAAGACGTGTGCTGTTGGGGGTGTTGCAGGCACGCAGTTCATTAGTTTACACAGTCAGGGCATACTTATTTTACCTAATCAAAGCTATCTGATGCCTTAAGTGTCTACACTTGTCCCTACACCCCACACAGAGGCAGTAGACAAAGATAGATACCATTGGAGGCTGAGTCACCCCACGTGTCTTGGGCATCTTGTTGAAGCCAGGATGAAACCTTCCGTGAAAACCCCTATTTGTCTCCTCAGCCACAAAGAAGGTACAGCTGGTTTAACCTCCAACCTTGGGTATCTGAAGTCAGGTGAGATGAATCCTGCCAACATAAAACTGATTAGCCCAGAGTTCAAAAGGAGCTATTTGAAAGTAGACAGTTGGCAATAGGAAAACAAATGGCATTCCTGAAGGTATGTACAAGGAAATGTCCATTGGAAAAAAAAAAAAAAGGCACTTTTTGAACGTTCATATGTTTTGATGTTAATTTTATTTCAACTTTCTACAAAAAGGTGTTCATGACAGTGTTGAACACATTTGAGAACAATATATGCACAATTTATGGATGAAATCAAACACGAATAAAGACATTCTAGCACTGATTTTAAAAAAAATACCCCTGGATGAAAAAATGGTTCATGTAGTATTTGAGGGATGGATTTTATTTTATTTATATATAATATATATATATATTATTTGTATATACATATATATTTTATATATCTACATGAAACAAGACATAGGTCAAGAGGAAAAGAATGACTCTAGAGAGAGCACTAAGAAATCTAATCAAGCATGTTATAAAAATTAAGATTAATAAAAAATCAAGCAACTGAACATGAGAGAGTTTATAAAAGACACCATGGTCTGAGAAAGCGGAGATGGACGCTCTTCTTACAGAGCGCAGATTCCCCGTCCCACAGATCAGAACTGATTCTACTAGTAAATCACTATTGCCTGCCTCAACCCACTAAGCTTTTCTTTATAACTTATCCCATATGTGCATATGTCTAAAATCAAACAGCTCACTGCAGTGGAAGAGAAATTACTGATATTTCTGAAGACTGTGTGACGTCAATAAAATATAAATTCCACATCCTGAGGCACCCAGGAATGTAGCATTGACCAATGTTTCTCTTCATACCTAACTGACCCTGTTTGAGTATGTCACCTTTATCAGGGGTTACCCACATGTGAGTGTAGGCTATAAGGTTCTTATACAGAGCTATAGCAGTTCGGGTTTGAAAGCATATGTAGTTTTATCCAGTAAGATAATCTTCCTACTGAGGCCTCAAGACATGCAACTCATATTGTGTTGCTTCTGCTGGAGCCTTCATGTGCTCTGCAGAAATCTGGGTATTATTTTCTTCAGGAAGGCCTTCAAATGTTACAGTACCTGAGTGTAAAAAGCCATAAATCTACAACTTCATGAAGCCTTCAAATTCAGGTCACTCTTTTAATGTGAAGACGAAGTATATACACTCAGTAATGCTCCTGTGCTTTCTGATGGTTAAATGGCTTTACTTCATCTTTCAGTCTACATTTCACCTTTACTATGCTGTGGACTTGCCTTTTTAAGTTTAAACAAGTCTGGTCCGGAGCAGATCCCATCTCTCAACATCATTATTTCTGGCTTTCTCTGTGACCTCAGGAAGATAACTCTATATCCATACAACCATACAAATAAAATCACATATTTTCTCAAACATCTGGGCCAGAAACATTTGAAAACTGGGGCCAAGAGCTTCTCTGGGAATTTACCAAATTATTCTGTAATAATTATTTCAATAAATTCCAGTAGCTTCACAAGTGTCGACACACCCTCAGAACAGAGACAATTCTGCAGCAAGGGGTGAATTCCACAACAAATCCTCTCCATAAATTACCACCCCAGCAAGGATATAGCAATTCCTCTACATCTACACATCTGGTCTTGTTTTTTGTATCTGCCAACAGATTTCGAATTGATATTTTTGAAATGAGAGAGTTTTGTCCCTCTTTGTTGTTATATGATAATAATTCTGACCTATTTCTGCATGAAATTATCTGAGAAGCCTCACCTGAAAAGGTTCACCAATTCAAAGCATTATTATCATAATTACTCTTTTATTTAATTGAAAAGTTCTATTTGCTGCTTGCATGCCAGTAAGAACAAACTGGCTCTCTTCGCTATTTTCATATCAATAGGGATGTGTGCTCTTGTTCTGCAGCAATTATTTTACTTTTCGGCACTTCTATTACTTTGGAAATAGTTTAGTTGTATTCTGTTAACTCCCAGCCCCAGTGTGCTCACCTAGCATAACATTAATTTCTGCTCTCATCCTTGATGTTCTTCTAGGCCTCTTTGGCAGATTAATTAAAAAAAAAAGGAAATAAGGCAAAGCTTTTTCCTTTCTGAAATTTGCATAAACACATGAACAGAATAATGTGACAAGCATGCAGCAAAATAAATGAAACTAATGTTCTGCCACATGCTATTTTTATTTGCAAGTGTGCACGTGCTTGTATGAGCATGTGTGCGTTTGCTAGTGTATACACTAGCAGTTGGACATTTTACCATCCCAGGGTTAAAAATGCTAGTTTCAAGGAAGCTGTGCAGGTACAGAATGTCTCCAGAATACTTTCCATTGAACAGACTTGATATTTCAATCAACCACTGGGCAAAATAAAAACCATTTACATAGGGATGACTTAGTACATAGAAACAAGTGAAATGTGGTGTTCTTACAATATCATCAAAAGTAAGAAGTGTTGGTCTTGCATTTAGAGAAGACACAACAAGATAGCCTTTTATTCCTTTACTTAAATGTGTATTAAGGACTTGCCATCACAGTGGTTATCCTTTCCTGTAAGTATTTAAAATCCTCACAGAATCAAAGGCCATATGACACATGCTATATAGCCTGAGATCTGTAGAAAAGGGGAAGTTCCAGGGATAGTTCAGGGGATGAAGGTGATAACAGAGCAATGGGAATTTATCAATCCTGCTGTAATTTGGGGAAGCACAGAGGTTGGTTATGTTTGCTGCTGATGTTGGATCTCCCCATCTCCTGCTTTTCACCTCCTCCTGCAGCCAGAGGCCACATTATTCATCTGTCCCATGCCAGGACAGCACTGCTGACAGCTGTGTGCTATAGTCTTGGCATGAGAACTCCATCTGAATTGCTTGCAAGTCACAGCTGAAAGGCTACAAGCTTTCTCACCCCAGGCTATGAGATATATGGAAGTGTTTAAATAAAGCTGGCTTCAAAGTGCAGATGTCATTTTTGGTCCTGATCCTTTTGGCTTAAGTGCAACTCCAGAGAGCTGAGTAGCCATAAAGTGCAAGCAGTATAATGCCTTTCATGTATCATACCCAGTTTCACCACTTGTAGCTGTAAAATTAAAAAGCAATCAACCAAATAGTAGTTCTTAATCACTACTCCTTGGTAGGATGGGAAAGAGCGGGAGAAATGAAACCACTATGAATACCAAAGTAGCCAAGATCTCATTAAAGGAATATGATCTACAATGCTTAAACTATTGGCCCACCTCAATGCCTTCAGGGAACTCCTCACATTTGGCCCTTATCACTCCACACCCAAAGCATTCACTGCTTCCTCTGAATAAAAGACATTTGAGGACATCTCTGCCATTAACCCCTCTCTCAGGCACCCTCAGGAGAACATGCTGCAGGTGACAGAAGGCAGGGCTGACACAGCAAGAGTCAGGACTAAGGGAGCTCACTGGGCATCCTCCACAGACCAAAAAGCATCCCCCCCAAAAGATGCAGTCTCAGCAGATAGTGGTACCCTAGCACTGCAGACTGCTGTGTAAAATAAAGATAATCCATCTTACTTATAGATAACTTCTTCGGACCCCAATAGCAACATAGGTTGACAACACAGTGACCAGTCCAGGCTATGTTGTCCTGCTCTGTGCACCAGGCTGCACATTCAGACTGTTTCTAGTACCTGAGCTAGCTGGCACATTTCTGCATGTACTTCAGGGTCAGCACCTGGTTGGACCCCGGAATAAGCACAAATGATAGGGACTAAAGTGATTCCCAATGAACGAGAGAGGATACGGGACATACACCCAGCTTGAGAGGGAGTCTGAGAGTTAACAAAAGGGCAAAGTATTAATCACCTTCACAGAGTTTTTAGGGGATTTTCATACACATTTCCTAACCAAGAATATCTCACATAAGTATTACCATGGGAAGGAGAAACCTACGACATTTTTGATATCCTGGAAAAACCTGCTTAAGGCTTCTGAGCTTAAGGCGTCTGTGTGTGCATATAAAATATTCTTAAAAGGTGGGTGTATACATGGAGCAATTACACCAGATTGTATGCAATTCCACCTTCTACAAACTGTATATGTATGCAAAAGAGGGAGGCTAAATGTAAAAGGGGGAACTACAATTGTCTGCATCAAGATAGACACAAGTTTCAGGAAATTATTTTGGCATGATATTTGGAATGACAAATTAAAATATAAAGATAAAACATGGAAACCATGACACATCTTCAGGTTAGGTAAGGCTGCATAACATAAGACACTGCAGAAAACTGTGGTTACGACATGACAGGTGGCTACAGATTCCTGCCAGACAAATGACAGCTAACAGGCAGCAGTGCTTAGAGAACATAAATCACACAAACCAGTTGTAATATTCAGAAGTTCTAACTAGTAAGAGCTCAAGTTGCACTGTGGGTGGGCAGAACAAAATGAGCTTTGAAATCCATCAGGAAATACAAGACTTAATATATGGGAACACACCTGATTGTTCATACTAATTGAAGAGCCCTCTAATTCTGCTCACAGCATCTTCTATCTTGCCCTCCTACAGAGAGGAGCAGTTACTTACTGGGAAACAAGTGAAAACGTGCTTCAGTACACAGTGCACATGACACTTCGAAGTTAAAATTTACATTGGGAAATCTACAATTTAAAACAGTTAAATAAAAAGTTTCTTCCCAGTAAAGCAAAGAGTTCCATTTCCTTCAACAAGCATATGTGGCAACAAAAAACTGAACAACAAAAAAAATAAAAATTCCCTCTGTATTTTACCTTTTGGAACTTAAATATTTCTAAATGTCTAAAGTCATTAAATTGAAACCACTTAAGATATTTACTTTATTTTCAACATTCGCTTGTTTGGTGATAACATTTTGTCACCTGAGTAATAACCATAAGCATCTTCATTGTGCTTTGTTTTCAATGTCCTTCACTATCTCTCATTCATGAAGAAAAGCATTTAATCCAAGTAATAACTTGAATTAAAATTTGTGGGGAAAAGAATGAAAGACAAAACTGAAGAATCAAAACTCAGAATTTACAACATATTTTACCTTGTTTGAGCAAGTATATCTTTACAAAAGAAATCCCCAGACATTCTCTGCATTTAATGAAAGTACCTAGAGATTCTACGTTAGACAGAATAAATTGTCATATGAGGAGACTCTTTTGTTCTATTTCTCTCTATTGCACTGAAAATGATTCCTAGATATCAAAACTCTTAATATCCTCATCAACACACAATGTTTATATATTGCTGTAACTACGAGCTGGTTTTGACAGTTGCCCACTTCTTTCAGGCAAAGAATTTATTAAGCAGATCTGGGTATTTCATCGATATAAATAGTGGGCAAGGTTTCAGCTCGCTGACACAACACCTTTCAAGCAGAGGGAAGTATAGTTTCAAATACTGCACCAGTCAGCCCTTAGCCTAAAAGCTTTTTACCACATCTCTGTCTGCAGTGTTGTACCACAGTATTCTTTATTCTGTTTTGATTTAGAGTTGCTTCAGTCTTTCTGTTGTACTAGTCATCAAAACATACACCCTCCCATACATCCCCAGTGCTCTTTATACTAAGGAACATCTGTAAGATGTTTCCTATTCTTTCAGACAGATGACCCAAACAATTTGGTTTTCTCTTATGCTTATCTTGAGAGGATTTCATTAACAGTGGGGGTTGAGAGGTGAGAGAAGTTGCTGTGTCTCAGCTAAGCTGTGGCAGCTGTTCATGTCTGTTGTACATGCAAATTCCAAGAAAACAAAATAATGTAAGTCAAAGTACGTCCTAATGCTATAATCTAGCAGCACACACAGGGAAAGTTACTCTATTTCAACAGTTATTATAAGCCAAAATGTCCAAGCCACTGGTTTCAAATAGGCTTAACCCAACACAGTTACTATAGCTGTTGCTGTTAAGTAAAACTGCAGCAGCAGCAAGCTGACACATTAGATGTGATTAACAGTTACAGAGGATTTATAATTACTTGGAGGACACAACACAAGCATTAGATACAAATATTGGCACTTTACACAGGAGACTTGTGTCAATGAAAGCTGGTCCTACCCACAACATGCCATAAAGAGGAGCTGGATCTATGCAATACCTGCAGCACTCTATCAGCTGAAGTAGTTCAGCTGGAAATATTTGTGGGCTGTGCCCTTTGAATTTCTCAGGGCATTTCTGTCCATTACAGCAATTTACTGAGAGACGCATAACGTTCTTTGCAGCTGCCAAAAAGAGAAGAGGTGGGCCTGTGCTGAAGTCCTATGCCAGATAACACTGAATAATAGCATTGTCTAAGGCCAGCACAGACATTAGAAAGTATTTTTGTAGCTATGCTACAGCTATGCTACACACAAATGAAGACTATTTGCTTACTCCCTTTTTAAAACTTCAGTTCACTACTTTTTGCAGTGCTAAGTGTGTTTCCACTGCAATAAGGTGCAATTATAGCCTATATAAGAAGAGCCTTGATAGCTTTAATTTCTCCAGTTTGAGAAGCAACACCAGTGAAGTGGCAGCACTGACTTGAGCAAAATCTAGAAAACCAACTACTCATGAATCTTCATATAGCCTGTTATACAAGCCAGTTCTGATAAAGACTTACTGATACGGCTACATGCACTTGCTGTTAGCTAGATGACTTATCTCAGGATGCCCACACACACTGCAATCACACCTCTCAGTGGCAGCATATGCATAAACGTAACTTATCATATTATTAGAGACCTTTTTACTTTGTAAAGGGTTTGTCCATGGGCTGTTACTACTTACGGTGCAGTTTTCTTGCACTGAGGATGGCAGAGCTATTGCACAGCCTCACAGGAATCCCCAAAAGCATTTCCCTTGCTGATTTGGTGGGGGGAAACACACATCAAGGGAGAAGCTCTGACCTTTCCATATAAGGTGTTATTTGAGCTCCCTTGCCCTCTCCATTCTCCCTCCAGACAGCGTACAATTATATTTTTCTTGTTTCCTGTATTCAGGGAACTTAAAGAATGTAGGTAATTATGACTGATGGCCCCAATTCCCCTACCTGAAAGCATGCACAAAAGACCAGCCGCATCTCTGTCAAAAATGTTTAAAAAGCAAGGCAGAGAATATTACAAATATGATTTTTAGTGTTATATCATCTGTAAACTTCATTACCTTCTAGAACAGCTAACATCTGCAGATAAAACAATGCTGTAACAGATTTTGTACAGATTTGCAATGTCTCATGAAGCAATATTTTTACAAAAAGAATAATCAAGTTTTTCAAAATCAGAAAAAGTTATTCAGTCTCCAGTATATCCCACACGTTCCGCAAATGATGTGTTTAACCCACACATCTAGAAGAGACTGATATTCATTCATTCTTTACAGATGAGTAAAATACCTTCTTTTCTCTCATTCTTGTGTTGTCTCCCACATGTCATCACACTTCAAGTGTAAAAAGAACTACATCAAGATGGATTAACTTCTGAATGAGATTATTGCTTATACATACACATCTGAAGAAGAAAAGAGATGAAATAGCAGCAAACTGCCAGTTCGTGTTTATCCTCCTCTAACTAGGTAGGGAAGGGAAGTTATCGCTATGCACAGTATTTTATGGGTTGGAATTTAAAACTTCCTGAGGTACATACAAGCTAGCTACATTGCTGAGAATCCATGGCTTGAAACAACAGGAATGCCTGTGGTATATTTTTCACATTTTTCACTTATATGGGAGGGGAGTTACACTGATTTTTCAGTATAGTGACTATTAGCTGTGAATGAATAGTACTATAGTGGCCCTCATCCTCTTTATTCCTTACTTTCTGTAAAGACATAATTAGCAAAGATACAGGGAAATTTCATTATATTTGAATATCAGACCTTAAACAATCTTTTCAAGAGAGATTCAAGCTTGACAAAACTCCAATTTATTAACTGCCCTCCTCACATAGACACTTTTGTCTGGAGTAGATACTGACTTCACTCATGAGAATGCAAAGATGTCATTCAGCAGTGCCCCTTTCTACTCAAGAGCGCTGACAAAGCACTTCTTGTGCATATTGCTCTGGCAGCTTAACAAAATGAGGAGCTGCAATTGTCTGTTCCACCTCTTTGAAAGAAGAATTCTTTGAAGGAGACTTACAACAAAGTCTCAGCCACTTCTGTGTCAAATCCAGCGTCTTCATAACCCATTTTTCATATGCATCTTACATCAAGAGGTAGATCTAGCTCAAACCCCCTGACGTCCCTTTTCTGCTGTCTCCATTGGAAAGACACAAGCAGCTAGGTGGAGTGGTGACCTCCTGAAGGTGGGCCGAAAAACCTGTGTGAACTCATTACTGTGCTTTTCTGTGTTCCCTCTATTCTCTTGCACACAGTGAATCTACAGTAACTATCATCTTCCTGTGTTTGGTTTACAGACCAGATTTGCTGAGGGTTTATTATCTTTGTTCTCCACTCCAGGAGAGAAATAAAAACTGAAACTTCTGCCACCTTTGCTACCCTCCTTTCTACAGCTCCATGGTCATGGAATATTAAAACTTCTTCCCACAAGGTATCAAACAACATTATCATTATCTTTAATTATAAACTAACCTGATGTATCTTTATAATTAAAGGGAAGTAAATGACATTTAGAGTTTAAATCTGAGCTTCTGTGGAAGGCAGTGATTAAGTTAAATCCCTTATTGGAAGTACAAAATATTAGTCACAAAAGACAAAAATGAAATAGACATAACGACAGACAAATATGAATCAACTTTTTCAAAGTGTTTGTTTCAGCAAGAGAAAGAGCCTAGCTGTAAAGAGTTGTTGGGGTCATCATATGCTATGAACGGACAGCTTTGAACAGAACTATATTTCATGTGAAACTGGGATTTAAATTGCTGTTTGCAGATCCTTAATTACAAGGTAACTATCAAAGCCTTTTAAACCAGAGAGATTACCTGTTCCCAAAATGTTAAGCTTATACTTGCCGCCTTCTATACATTCTTATTCCATGTATTTGTATTTTCAAAGCATGTATGCTGAGGAAGAGTCACATTGAAGCTGTGCATATCAAAATACCAAGACATGTACAGTGTTAACACGATTTTCAAAGAATTAAAGGCTCAGTAAATACTACAATTATTTAAACTGAGTCAGTTCAATTTAGAGTGGTCTAACATGCTGCTCCCTATCTGTTAGGCGTAAAGAACCAAGCAGCACATACTATACTGCATGTTGCCTTTTTACAGGATGAAAGGCAGCATCTGCTCCTTGACTCAGTGGGGACTATTGCCCCACTAAACAGCCCAAACCAAAGACACCCAATTCTCCCTGACCCAACAACTCAGGGACAACACTGGCCAACCTAGGCAGGACCAGGCAGGACCACAGAGACCCTGCTTGTTGTGGCTTGGGGTGGAAGGATGAAGACATTCCTGCTGAGCATGGACATAACAGGCGAAGGAGCATTCCCCAGCAAAGGAGCCACAAACCTTGGTGTGGTCTTGGCCTGGCAGCAGTGAATTTTGACTGAGTCTGAACTATCAGGGCTGAAGGATGTGCAGAGCTAAACTATGTGGCACACCAGTACCACGCCGGACTGCTGAAAACAGTCACTTTTCCATAGTTGCTTAAAAGATAAACTTTCAACATTGTGAAAATGCTGAAGTAAATCACACTATCAATAACATACACTGCTATTTACAGCTCTAAGTATCCTGAGAAATCATTAAAACATCAGAATCTTTCATTTTATGCTGCAAAACATAGGGTCTGTAGTATAGCACTTACTATTCATAATCCTCTCTTGAATAACTGTAAGACTGATTAAGGCCTTATAGATATTTTTCAAGGTTGCCTGCTGCAAATCTTGCATGAAAATGTAGCACTAACCTGTAAACCTCTGTGCATTTACATAAATACAGCAGTATAGCCCTTAACAGCAGGTTATTATCATCGTTTTGCAGGTTTCAACATGTGCTCATTTATGTTCACCTCTCGTTCTGCCCACTCACTTCCTCTGTGCTAGAGGTCTTCTCCAGCTATTTAACATCTTCCACTGACATTCGTTCTTAAAATAATTTGAGGGCTATCATCAGGAAAACATAGCTTTCATGAAATTAGTCTCTATGGAATGGCTTTTGGCCTGTGTCTGCACACTGATCAACATGTCTAGGAAATAAGAGCTTATTTGAAATCATGTAACGATGCTTCAAATTATGAGTATTTGATACATCCATCCCATTTCCCCCTCTATTTCTTCACAGAGAGCACTTTCCTCTCCTACAGGTAGAAGTAGAATCCTGAGGGTTCTTGAAGCCACACCTGTCATCAAGTAATATCTTAAACCCACTGCTGGCTAAAGCCCTTCCCCAACAGCATGAATAGCATGAGCAACACTGGACACAAAGTCATTCAGGTGGCTTTACAGAACAAAACCTTTTTGTTTTCAATCAGCCAAAATTCCGACACCATCAAGCAACTAGTCTTTGAGTAATTAGATCTTCTGCCAGGTACAGCATACAGCTTTGTGAGGCAATACACTAGAAAATAGGTTGGGCTCTCTGAATTAACAATGAACAGTTGTCCTGTACATTTACCTGGAGTTAGTAAGATCCCCCCTTGTCCCTCAGATATATGAGTCTCAGAGGTATCAGATATCCTGTTATTGATTCCTTACCAGTGTTTGTTCATTCTTTTCTGTGGCTGACGAAGAGGCATAAAATAAAAGAATAACCATTCTCTCTTTTTAATTATTTACTTACATTTAACAAGTAGAGCTAGGAATGGAAACAAAAAGCACATCTATAAATTGGCTGCTGTAGTTGTTACTTTCTCCCAGTCAGGTACTTGCTCACCAGCAGTGCTCATGCAAACTGGATAAATCACAGGAATAATTGCCTCACAAATGCCCAGCAACACAGATTTTCTTTCTCCAACCAGAGTATCTGCAGGTAGTACTTGACAGCCCTGTTCAGCATGACAGAGCTGACAGCAGCTTGCATATAGTCTGACAACTTGGTATCAGCAAACATGCTTCCGATTACTGGTTAGCGCAGGAGATTACATAGATATTAAAATCAGCACCTGCTGTCAATATAATGCCAAGTTCGCCAGAATCTTCATGTTCTCCCATCAGCTACTCACTGCCTCTACCAGAGGGGAAGCCAAAGCTCTTCCCATTGTTCCTGGCCTGTCTGCCTCCTGCTGAAGACACTGCAAGAAAATGCTGCTCTTGGGCAACAGCTGTAACTCGTGTCAAAGAGTGAAGTAAGACTGGGCATAGCCTTATGAGCTTTATTTAATTTAAGATGTTGCATGTTACAAACACTTTCCTACATGTGAAAGGGAAGGTCAAACACGCTTTTCCATAACAGTCCGTGAAGAAGCTTGAACAGTGGCACAATTCTGTTTGGCACCTCTGACCAAAAGATACAGCTGTAGGAAGCCTAGTGCCTAAACAGGGCTGCAGAAGTCAGTGTAGCTACAGTTCACTTGAACATGAGTACAGCATAGCTGTGCAGAGCAGGTACTTAAAGCTGGTTTGATTTAGTTTTCCTTATCTGAACAAGCACTATATTAGGGACAAACATACAGAAGCTGATGAAATAGCAGGCTTTCTTCACTTAAATATGGCAAAGATCATGGCTCGCAGCCCAGAAAGCCAACCGTATCCTGGGCTGCATCAAAAGGAGTGTGACCAGCAGGTCGAAGGAGGTGATCCTGCCCCTCTGCTCTTATGAGACCTCACCGAGAGTATTGTGTGCAGTTCTGGTGTCCTCAACATGAAAAGGACATGGAGCTGTAGTGATAGGACAAGGGGTAATGGGTTAAAACTTAAACAGGGGAAGTTTAGGTTGGATTTAAGGAAGAAATTCTTTCCTGTTAAGGTGGTGAGGCACTGGAATGGGTTGCCCAGGGAGGCTGTGAATGTTCCATCCCTGGCGGTGCTCAAGGCCAGGTTGGACAAAGCCTTGGGTTGGATGGTTTAGTGTGAGGTGTCCCTGCCCATGGCAGGGGTGTTGGAGCTATGTGATCTTAAGGTCCTTTCCAACCGTAACTATTCTATGATTCTATCAGTGGGAAATAAGAGCAAACCATTTACAGAGATACTTTTATACACGTCTTTCCTGTAGTAGTGATGAGTGATACTTTTTGAATCTTTCAGTAATACCAGTGCCAAGTAAGTATCATGAAGTCATAAGTGTTTCAGTCTTACTAAATCCCTTGCACTAATGGTCAGTGCCATTCCAGGGCAGCCACTTTTGTCTCCTGGGGGAACCAGGACCTCTTTTTTCAGAATACTGTGTTCAGTTTTGGTTCCCACTATACAAAAAATATGTGGGCAGGCTGGAGAGGGTCCAGAGAAGGGCCACAAAGATGATCCAAGGACTGGGAAGCTTGCTGTGTGAGGAAAGGCTGAAAGAAGAGTTTGTTAGCCTTGATGAAAGAAGGCTTAGGGTAGACCTCATCACCATGTCCCAGTATTTAAAGGGTGGTTACAAAGATGGAGACTCCCTTTTTACGTGGAAAAAATGAGGGGTAATGGGTATAAATTACTCTTGGGTATATTCTGATTGAACACAAGAGGAGATTTTTCACAATGAGAGCAATCAGCCACTGGAATAATCTCCCCAGGGAAGTGGTATATTCCCCAGTGTTGGACACTTTTAAGGTTTGGCTGGGCAGGGTGCTGGGACATTCAGCCTAGGACATGCTTTTGCCAACAAAGGTTGAATTGGATGACCCTTGCGGTCCCTTCCAACCTGGTATTCTGGGACTGATCAATTGAAAATAACTTCTGAGAGTGGATGCTATAAAAAAGACTGGCTCTCAGAGAACTGAGATCTTTCCTACGTTCACCTCCTTTGGGTTTCCTGTCTCACAGCACCACATTTCATCATCCAATCCCTTTCTAGAACATACAATTTCCCTACTGAATGCATCAGTATGCTCAGAAAAGACATAGGTGTTTCAAAGGCCAGAGAAAAGCATGTAAGAACACAGATTGCTTCTAGCCTCTGCTCTGCTCTATCTTCTGCAGGAGAAGGGCGGCTGTGCAAGGAACTTTCAGTTCTGGGTTGAGAGGCAGTGGCAGTGTGGGGCCAGATGCTGCAGGTTCAGGAAGAGCTGAACACAAGATCTGTATTGTGGTTGCTGCAAACTGTTACAGTCATAACAGTGGCACCTGAAATTTGTTGAAAACACTTGCTACTGAGTTATTATGGTGATCTCAGTAAATAACCCATCATTACCCTGTAGATCCATTCCCATTCTGTAGCCTCTTGTAGGCTGCATCTCCACACACTTCCTGCTTATATATCTCCAGCCCCCCAGATACCCGATTTTCCCTTTACAGCAGGCTGCCAGGCTGCTATCTTTCACCTACTGGCACTTCCCACACAGGACTCTGATCCTTCTGAATCTGATCCCTTTGATACCTCCATTTTTTTACACCTACCTGTGACTGTTGCTTCCAGATGATGTTCTTTCAGATCAACATTGCTGCATGAACACGCAATTGGGCAGGAGTCCAATGGGGCATAAGGCTTAGTCCAGGCATTTGCTGTGATCTTGTGGAACAAGTGTCTCATAGATCATGGAGCCTTTCAGTTGCTAGGTAATAATACTAAGTGCCAAATAAGACAGTAGTTTAATAACAGTGTTTTCTAGGGTGCAAAAGCAAAGTTTATTGAAAACTTAAAATCCAAAATGTTGGTATAGAACAAATATTTCCTGTTTATTTTATTACAAGAACTTGTGGGTATCAAATGAAACAAGTCACCATGTCCATTAGGTCCAGAATAAACAAAAGCAGGAATTCCTTCATACAGCATGATGCTAAGTTTTAGAACAATAGGGGCATTATCATGTTTCTGATGGTTTTGGCTGTTTTATAAAGTTCAGTTCATTCCTTGATAAAAGTATATGTTGAACACCAAAGTACATCCGATAGGTCAGAAGCTGGAATATATCATATAAATAATGGAAACACATTCCTATAGCTCAACATTTTGAAAGAGAACAAGTACATCACACAAAAATAAGTCAAGGAATAAAACACTTTGTCATGCAAGGTCATGTTCCACAGAGAAAACTGTCTTCCAAGATTCTTTGTGGGAATTTCGGTAAGGAATTAATGTGTATTAGTTGATAGTTACTAATCTTACTATGATTTTTTTGTTACCTTTCCTAAGATAAACTGTTGACACAATATTTTCCTGGTTAAAATAATCTGTTATACCTTCATAACCCTTTCCAACCAAATCTTAAAGCTGTCCTCTCATTACTTATATTGTTACTTTAAAGATATTAGTAGAACCCATGATTGTTTTTCCTGAGTCATCTTCACTTGGTCTTCTTAGTGTCTTGGTTTTACATTGTTTTAAACTATTTTTTTCGTAGCTCTTTGGTTTTTTAGAAGAGCTTTAAGAGTTTTAAGGTGAGAAAAAGTGCAATAATGTATCTAGGGAAAATAAATGAAAGCTTTACAAATCATGAGCTAGGAAATATGTGTCAAACTAAATACAGAACTCCAGACTAAAACCAGATGAATGTCAGAAGAAGAACATCTGCTTTTAAAAAGCTGGCAGCAAGCATCAGCTGAGCCTGAACCTTTTTATAGCTTATGCTTTTTGTTTATATTTTTCCTTATTCTTTTGGCATTTTTATGACTGTAGCTATGGACAGTAGGGTAAAACTCACATCATACAGGGAAAGTATAGTTTATCATCTATAATCAGGAAAAAAATTAAAAAAGAAAGAAAAATAGTCAAATCTGTCAACTCTTTCAGAGTATGTGAAAAAATGATGTATTGCAACTGGGGGTGCAGACAATTGCTTAGGGATTAGATCTAGTTACTGTTTCTTCTGAGACACTGATTCTGTTCAGATGTCTTCTTAACAGCAGCGTTATTTATCAAAGCTGCCTATTTCAGAGTGCTGACAATCTGTCTATCTTCTTGGGTTTATTCTCTTTGAATAAACTTGCTTTTCTCTATGAGGTGAAGTTCATTCAAAACCTACACTAATGCTGCTCTACAGTCAGTTACTATATCATCACCTGAATCTCGAAAAATATCACAAAGGCTCTCACTGCTGCAGAAATAAGTACCCACAGTTTGCAGTCATTCCATAAGAAGCTGAAATTGTTCAGCATAGAAACTTGGATTTCTGCTTGCAGTATGTGTACTTTGGAGTATAGGATTTGATATAGGCAGTATGAGATTTTACATTTGCAAGAAAAAAGAAAGTAAACTTGTTCTTAGCTTGTTCTTGATTTAATGCAGGGGAAAAAAAAGGATGGGAAAAGAGGGCCATTTCTGGTTAAGATTGACAGAAACGGAAGAGAAGGGGAAGGGAGAAGTGATATAAGATCTATGAGATAGATTGAGGGTGTTTTATTCAAATTAGAAAAATTCTGAACTACAAAGTGAAAATAAAGGGCAAAACTGGGCAAATGTTTGAAGACAGAAGTGTGGTCATGGGATTGCAGTCTTTCTATGATCAGACAGAAGTATTTATAAACATATTTTTGTATAAAAAAGGAACACTCTTTTTAGTTGAAAATAACTTCATAATCTTTTAGAAATTGTTTTGCTGGAGTTGCCTTGAGGGAATACTTCTAAACATGTGTTTTGATAACAACTAGGCAAGTAGCCAGCTATGCTCTCTACTCATGATCTGTTAATTTCACATATCAGTTTTGATATCTTGATATTCCCTTCGCATTTACTCTGTTTTCTTTATTTCTTCTATAGAGTAGTTATATTTAGATTTGGATTGTTGAGGGGTTTTATACTGTTTTTTGAGATGTCTAGCAAAATGTGGCATAACTTAGTTGAGGCCTCAGCTGGATAATGAAGTGTTCTGAACAGAAGGGTGTGATACCATGTACATATTTTTTTCCTAAAGTAGGTTGAAAATACAGTGTCTCAGAAACATCCACTGACTTCTGAAATACAAATTGCAAAATCATGGGTCTATCGAATCTCCCATTCTACCTCCATGAACAATATTGCTGATCAAGCTCCAACAGCCTTGAGGGAAGTCAGCTCACTGACACAACTCCACCAGCACCTCTGGAAGAATGTGAAGTTATTAAAGTTTGCACGCTGATGCAGAGCTTCACCAACCCCAATAGGTAGAAAATCACAGTGGATCATTTCAGTACAAGTGAAAAACTCAATGCAGAAGAGGGGAAAAACTTTGTTTTCATTTAATGAGGCAATAAAGAGCAATTACAAAGACACAACTCTTACACTGTTGATTAACTTCGCAGATGTGTGTGAGGACAGTTATGGGCTGTGAAACTCCAGTAACAATTAAGTGAGAAGCACACTATTGCCCTAGGGATGCTTATTATTATTATTATTCAAGAACATTCTAAATAAACTTTTGAAGTTTCAGACTCATATTATTTTGGTTTGGAATTCATACAGAATTGTTTTGTATTATCTTCGGTACATTATTACAAACAATTATCTTGACATTATTTTTAAAGAGATAGGAAAATATACTGGTGGGGTGGGGTGGGAGGGAGGAAGGCAGGGGAGATGACTGGATGGCCATATGGCATAAACTGCCATTGCTCCTTTGATTTAATTTTAGCTATTTGTTACATAAGCTATGATCTAATCCAGTGAGAAAAAGTAACTTGCCTCCAGTCATACCCATGTGATAGAACCAGAATAAAACCACAACTTATGACTCCCAATCACAGATGAATAACTAATACTTCCTACAGGGTGCATTTACATTATCCTTGAGGACAACCCGAAAGCCAAATTCCCAACCTTCCACTTTATCTAGATGCATGAATGCCCTTGAGGTTTCCCTTAGAGTGATTCACCTGGTGAGACAAGAACCGAAAATCTCCATTTTGTTTAGATCCTAGGGTACTCATAAGGGAGCCAGTCAAAGCTGAGTCCTGTGAAGAGCCATGGGGAAAAAACATAGGCAACAGCAATAAACATTCAGGACCAAAGACAGGCAAACCAAAGCTGTTTTCTCCTCCTAAGTCATGAGGTCAAAGACCTGTCATTGTAGAACATATAAATGGCAGACAGGGCTTTTTCCCTGGAAGTCAAAAACTGTTGGGGCTACATTCAGACCTAGTGTTAACTAGAACAAGCTGCTCTGCAATGACTGTGCAGATTGTGGCAGATTATGGCAAGTCTAATGACATACTCTGTGATAACAGTGAGCCAGTCTTTCAGGAAATGCCAAAGGGTCTTGATTTTTCTGCCTAAAGGTGCTGTAGTTGATGTTTTTATGAACCTTATGACTATTGTAAGCACTCTAGCAGAGTGTGGGAGTAGGTATCAGCAACCTGGACTAACAACATGCAAACGATGAAGCAGAAACAAGGTGTTAGCTTTCAACAGGATGACAATGCTGATCGTGCAGAAGGATGGATTTGTGTATTCTAAAGCATCTTCCCTGACCACAGGACTGACAAGCCCCATGGAACAGTATCCCACTGACACTTTAGGAGGGTGATGACCATCACTTCTGACTACAACTGGGGTCTGGACTGATAACTTCTGTTTCAGAGCTGGTGCTGACCTTCCACTAAGGCTCCGAAGGCTCTGAAAATGGTCTTCCACCTCTGTAAATCAGCAGCTCATCACTGATCATCAGGAAAAAGCTGCCCCAGCAGATATACATGATGAAAACTTGAAACTGCATTGATGCTGCTGGTGTGACATTTGTAATAGGATATCCAGTATCAATGCCACACTTAGAATGGCTATGGTTAGCACAAACGATGGTTGCATGGCCAGTCAGGGGCCTATAATGGTGGCACTGCATTTCCTCTGATGATTCTTGGCCTCTTCTCTGAATGTCTGTTGGAGCTCCTCTGGACCAAAGCACAGGAGAGGTGACAGAAGAGGTACACTGAAGCAGTGCAGATAGCATGTACATAAAGTAAAATGGTAAATAATTTGATGTGTGTGAATACAAGTATGTTAGGCACAGCATGAATACTAGAAGAGCCTTGTTAAACATGGGTAGCAGGTTGTATTAGCCACTGTCAATTGTTTAATAGGTTTGTTTCTTTCACCGAGAATTTTTCTTCAGATCTAGTTACATTTAAGAAACATCTTAAATGTGTGCACTTGCAGCCCACAAAGCCAACTGTATCCTGGGCTGCATCAAACGGAGCGTGACCAGCAGGTCGAAGGAGGTGATCCTGCCCCTCTACTCTGCTCTTGTGAGACCTCGCCTGGAGTATTGTGGGCAGTTCTGGTGTCCTCATAATGAGAAGGACATGGAGCTGTTGGAACAAGTCCAGAGGAGGGCCACGAGGATGATCAGGGGACTGGAGCACCTCCCGTATGAAGACAGGCTGAGAAAGTTGGGGCTGTTCAGCCTGGAGAAGAGAAGGCTGCGTGGAGACCTCATAGCAGCCTTCCAGTATCTGAAGGGGGCCTTTAGGACTGCTTGGGAGGGACTCTTCATTAGGGACTGTAGTGACAGGACAAGGGGTAACGGGTTAAAACTTGAACAGGGGAAGTTTAGATTGGATATAAGGAGGAAATTCTTTCCTGTTAGGGTGGTGAGGCACTGGAATGGGTTGCCCAGGGAGGCTGTGAGTGCTCCATCCCTGGCGGTGTTCCAGGCCAGGTTGGACGGAGCCTTGGGTGGGATGGTTTAGTGTGAGGTGTCCCTGCCCATGGCGGGGGGGGGGGTGGGGGGGGGGGGGGTGGGGGGTGGAACAAGATGATCTTGAGTCCCTTTCCAACCCTAAGTATTCTATGATTCTATGATCTTCAGAAAGCTATAATTTCTGTCAACTGACTTTTATGGCTTTCATCCAATGAAGCACTTCGGGCATGAATAGCAGCCCTGGGCTTTGTTTTGTTTCCCTAAAAATGCCTAAAATGGTCTCTAACATGCCTAAATTAAGAGCCTTGTCTGATTCTTGTCTAACCTGCAGGAGAAAAATTACGTTCCCTTAAGAGTTTGGAGTCCTCACCTGGTAAAAAGAGAATGGTAAACCCACTAGATGTTTCTCCAGGAAGATTCTGTCTAAAGTATAGGAAAGTTTAAGGAATTAATCAGGAAGACAGCATCTCCTTCTGCAGGACTTCAGAGCCAGCTCTCAGGTTTCACACAAGAATCCCAAGCGCTACTTCTAGAAGAGCTTTTTAGATGCCTGAACAATGACTACAAACTGGATACCCAATTTCACATCACATCCTACCCCAGTAATTTCAGTGATTAGAATCAAACTTCTAGTGAGTAGTCATGGATTTTAATCTGACCACTTGTGCTTGAATGCTTTGCTGGATTAGTGACTACAACAGAAAGTGTAAGCTGATGATCAGGAGGTGAAAAAGCCAAGTTACATGTTACATAGGTTTACTTCTGCCTCCGGTACTATGTGTTGTACCTTATACAAATTACAATATATATGTATTGTCCTCATTTTAGGTAAGGATAAAATATTCTTATCAGCCTTTGGAAAACCACTGAATTATATAGCCAGCCGTTACTGTTACACACATCTGATCAAATTTGGAGAAAGTCATAGAGTAGGAAATAGTGTATTGTTCAGGCTGCCAGGTTTCATAGCGAAAAATAGTCATAAATGCAAACCGTAACGCTTAAGCTTTGGAAAGGTAAAATGTTAACAATTCACTTCTTTTTTTCTGATGTATAAAAGAAAGATCAAAGACCTCTTAAAAGACTGTCAGGACTTGCTTCTGCTTAAAATCCAGAGGACTAAAAGGCGCTTTCTGTGAACAGTATTGTTCTGAAATAAAATCACCTTTGAAATCGACAGAAAAGGGTTATTTCAGTTCTGTACAGCTCATCCATGAATTTTATTTCAACCTAAGCATTTCCAGTTCTACCATGAAAGCAGCAAATGAACTGTTATCAAAAAATCTTCCAGCGAGCAGGGGGAAGTTTTATGTCAGAAGAGCACAAACAAATGTTAAAATAGCAGTAAGCAGCCTAAATAATTTCATTTTATTTATAATATATTGAAGTGGAAATTAGAGAAAGAGAGAAATTTATGGTTTGTTTTTCCAGCAGTGGATTCCTGAAAATTGCGATCATTACCTGCGTGTTGCTGCTTTATACCTGTAACATCTCTCCTCCATCTCAGCTACCAGAACAACCCCCAAAGGCTCGCCTGTATAGAGGATCCAAACCAGTATTTAAACCGTGTCCAAGCAGCAACGAAGTTTCATTACATGGCACCCCTACAAGATGCCAAATCTTTCTGGAAGTGTTAACTACGATCTCCACGAAGCACTGCCGGCCTGATGCTGCCCACAGTACCTCGTCTCGCCGGCAGACGGCTCCCTAACCTACCGAGTGCGGGGAGCAGCCCCGCAGCAGAGCACACAGCCAGGCTTGGCGGAGGCAGAGGGGAGGCGGCAGGCTGCAGAGGGGGCTGCCGGGTGGGGGCGGCGGGCAGAGGGAGGAGGCTGCAGACTGCACACAGGGCACAGAATCAAGAATCTCACCAAGACACTTACTTGATCGCTCTGACACTTGCCTACCCAGTGCCCATGATCTGCTGATTGACTGCTTCTGGTTTTAATGCCCAAGGCAACCATGACAAGCATATTTCCTCTTTTTACTTTTGCCTTTTAAATGAATTCTTACTCGGTGTGCAAATATTTGTAGGAGTTTACCAGTTGACAGGCTTGTATCACTTTCATCTGCGCATGTGGTATGCCCAAAGTATAATGTATATATTTACAAGAATCATAGAACCCTAGAATATCAGGTTGGAAGGAATCTCAGGGATCATCTGGTCCAGCCTTTCTCGGCAAAGCATGACCTAGACTTGATGTCCCAACACCCTGTCCAGCCAAATCTTTAAAGTGTCCAGTGTTGGGGAACCCACCACTTCTCTGGGGAGATTATTCCAGTGGCTGATTGTTCTCATTGTGAAAAAATTTCCTCTTGTGTCCAGTCAGAATCTCCACAGGAGTAACTTGTGCCCATCACCATTGTCTTTTCTATGTGACTCCTTGTAAAAAAGGAGTCAGCATCTGCTTTGTAAGAACTTCAGTGACATATCCAATATGGCTGATGGTTGTAAAAGCCATCCATCCTCCTTGATATTTCTATGTTTATTCACAGCTGAAGTACAAGGGGGTAAATTAATCTCTGAACCAAAAGCTAAGTTTGCCTCACATCTCAGAAAATGAAATGCAGTTGTACATTTCTTTTGCATTTCCTCTGCACCAAAACAGTGCAAGTCAGAGCAGCCCAGAGAATTCCCCTGCTTCCTCGGGCAGTACAGGACCCTCCAGCAATTCTGGGGTATGTGAACTGCAGCAGCATAGGGAATATCTGGCAATCTGCTTTTATTCCCTCCAAAGCCTCTTCCTACAGTGCGCTGTTGACTGCTTCGAATCTGCCCCAGCTGAAAAATGCCAATACACTAAAAATCTTCTGTGAGTTACTTATGGCAGCTTTACAGCTCATTTACGTAAAGGAATCATGAGCCACAGATGAATCAGGCTCAAATAAAATGATTTACAAAAGGCCACACAGTAAGCAGCAGGGTCTAAGAGAAAGCTCTATTGTGCTTGTTTTCACCAGCACAAAAAAAAAAACAATTCCAGTGCACAAAATATAGCATTTCCCCCTCTCCAAACCTCAACAAAGGGACAAGCAAAAGTAGTTTTGTGTCATATATCACAGCTGCCTAGCAAACCTGTAGACCTGCATGTCTGACTTCCAGAACTTTATGGAAAATTGTAACTTCCCAATGCAGACAAAATTCTAAAGCATCTTTTTAAGAAAACCTTATAGTTACACTATTCTCCCTCCTCAGGAGGAAACTTTAATGTAATGAAAACTTTGAAGTGCGCCTCGGGTTTGTTACAATGGCCTAACCTGATTAGAAATCGTGCCAACTCCTGTTGCTCTGTAGCTGCATTCCCCCCCAGGCTGTGTTACAGCTCTCCAACCAGTCCCACAGCACTGAATGATGTCATGGGATCTGCAGCTCAGCGAGATGAAAGGGATAAAGCGGAACCCGCTGGCACTGGGGAAAGCTTCCAGCACACAATCCACAACACAGCTTGGGAACTCAAAAGCTACAGATCCAGCCACTCAACTCCGAGCATTTCAGAACCGTGTGCATTCTCCCAGCACAAGAGGGGAACTGGGGGAGAGCTGGTGATCGATTTCTAACAAAAGAACGCGAGCACTGAAAGGCAGAGTTTGAGAAGCACGACTACCTGCTGGAAAAGGAACTCTTTTTCCTCTCCAAAGCTCTGCCTTTGATGTACGGCAACTGATCACTGATCAGATTACAGGCATTTGGTCTCAGTGCTCGTCTGCCTTTGATCTGCATGGTTAATTTTATTTTCCCGGATTTGGAGTTTCGTCTGGGCTTGTGCTGACATACTTTTTTTTTTTTTTTTTTTTTTTTTTTTTTTAAGGAGGTAAAAGCATTTAACTCAGAAGCTCTGGCACTGTGAAATTCAGCTGCAGAAAGCCCGGGCACTGGAAAACTTCATCACATTACAGGTACCGGATTTTGTATTCTTTTTTTTTTTTTTTTGCAGTTTTGTGTTGCAAGGTTTTAAGAAATGGTAAAGTTCACAGCAACAATAGAGCACATCATTGTGTGTACAAAGTTCGAAAGATTATATATCATTTATGCAGCATTTTATTTGCAACTCTTAGGCAGGATTACATGAGAACAGACTATCTGGATATACAGACGATTGAAAACTGAATCAAAATCAACTATTTTAAAATATTTTGGTGTGTTATAAGGTGTAAGAATTACAAGATTTTGGTGTGTACTTCTTGTTTCTACTGTCTGTAGTTTTGTAAAGTTACTTTTGAATACAAGTATTACATGTCTTAAGGGAGTATTTATTTTCTATTTCCGATACACTGTGTATACTTCATTTACTCTCAGTGTGCTTATGAAACTGTGACTTTTTCAAGCAACACTTTTAATCCTAACAGTGTTATACTTTAGACGAAAAAAGTCTCCTCTTCCACAAGTTATTAGAACTAAATGTATAAACACAACATCCTCATATCAAAAAGGGAAATGATTTTATTTCAAGATTGAAGATACGATAGTTCAACTATACCATATGAAAAGAGATCTTGATAACAACTTTTTAACCTGATGACAGAAGTTTCCTTTAAGGCATTTTAACAAAGAAATTAAAGAAATCTTAAGCTTATCTACAGCAAACACCTAATTTTGCTGAACTTCATGGAAGTTTTTTCCTGTCTCAGTGAAACAATTTCCATTCACAGTACTTTATATTCTGTTCCTCAAATTCATATTTATGAGCATGTACTGTGTTTAAGAAAATTTAAGATACCTACTCCAAAATCTCATTACAAAGGAACAGTCATTAAAGGATTTAAGATTATTCACTATACATCTGCAATTTTAAAGGGCCAGATTCTGGGGTGAGTTTGGCCAAATCCATGAGTGTTCTGAGCCAGAAGCTGGAGCCAGTCTGTTAAAATAAATCTCAAGCCTCTTCTGTAGGTATTTAAATATAATTGAGATTTTCAGAAGAACTTAGAACCTGTAACTGGAGACAGACTTGCAAAGAAGTTCGACATTGCAGAGACTGACCTCTTTGAAAATCTAGTCTTGATGGTGGATAGTGAGTTCTTCCAAAATACTGACTTCAGTTGTATATTCTTAAATCTAAATTTAAGTGTATCTAAATCTTAAGTCTATCTGTTTCTGAACAAATTGCAACTAAAGGTCAGCAAAACTGATAGCTGTCAAGCACTGTTTCAAAATTATTCTTGAAGAGGTTTATCAGCCCATAGGACCCTCAAGACTTTCATATTTCAGTATGCACCACAGTAACATGCAAACCCAAATGTTAACAGCCTGCCTGCATCTGCATAAGTTATCAACACTTCCAGATAAATGTAGTCAGCTTGCATTAGTCAGTCTGCAAACTCTGTTTCTTCTAATTAAAAATATATTTGTATATATAAATTTTGAATTTACTGAATATCAAGAGATAATATGCCACACAGAGATTAACTAAGGCTGACTTGGTATCATTTAGTTTTCTATACCACCAATTAATTCATATTCTGACTCAACAAGTCAATTACATTATAAGGAAAGTAATTAGCACTGCATGAATAATGTGTGTATAGCTGTCAAGAGAGAATATTGCTTAAGGAATAGCCAAAGCAAAATTTAGTATTTTTCCTTAAATGACAATTACGTATTAAAACATGTTTATTTAACCCTGAAAAAAATGATTAATTCCATACTTCTCTACCTTTCCAATCTTCTCTTGCTTGTTGCTAGTGTTCTAATTTTCTGAGGAAAATTGTTTCTGTCCATACCTTTATTTGCTGTAAAGTAGGAATCAATTCAAGGATTCTTTTTCCTAGTAAGTTTAAGATAGCTGTGTGAGCCTAATACAACTAAACTATCACTACAAGGATCTGACCCATCACACAAATGGGTAAATTAGCGCACAGAAGTAACACTGGTTAATCAGATGGATTACAATGATGAGTAGGACTTGCATATATAAGCACTTGCAATATTTAGGCCCTAGAAATGCATTTCAGAAATAAAGATATTTTATTTTTTTTTTCAGTTTGTAAAAAGTCCCTAGGATTTTAGGTAATCTTCCCACATATTTAAATACGGATGGGTGTTAACCCATTTAAACTGAAAAATATCTTTACTTGTCTGTATTTAAGTGAGACTGAAATGAAAGCACAGTTGGACACATTTAAGTATGGGGAGGAGAGGATTTTCAGCATTTTTGTTGTTTTAAACAGCAGTTCTCTGACAGTTTATTCTGTCATTGATCTGACTTTTAAAGATTAAATAGTAACAATTCTTGGCACTTGTGACTTTGCTTTTACAAAGTGTTGTATAAACATTAATTAATCCTCAGGCTTAAGTCTTCAGAAACAAAAAGTTCACGATGCTTTTTCAAGCATATCTGACTAGGAAACTCACAAGTATATAATTTATTTTTTAAAAGAGCTTGAGCAATTTCTGATTATAAATAGACATATCCAAACACTGTGTCTTAGATAACATCATAAACATATTTTAAGGTTTGTAATAGTTAAGACTATCAAAAGACATTGCACAGTTATACTGACATCAGTTTCCAACAGCTGTCATAACAAGAGTAGATCTATCTCAGTTGACTGGGGGAACTGTGTTAGCATTTGAGATATGGAGATAACAACTTCCTATTGCTGTACAATTCCTGCTTCCACATCAGATATGTCACGCAACTTAGTCTTATCAAAGAGGTCAGCTGAAGCTACTTCCCAAATACTTATTTTCTGCTTTCTTTATTGTAGTGAGAATCTCTATATTTGCATCTATGCTAGTTGCCCTAACAGTTTATTTCTTCCATTTCCTTAGAAGCAGCATCATGATTTGAAACAAAAGAAATCCTGCAGTTTTTCAATGTTGTTAAATGATGAATTAAAATCACTCATCCATTTTACATTTAGAGGAAATATTCTGCGTGTTACAACAGGGATTTATATGTTTTGGTTTCAGTGCTACAGACTACACATTGCTCTTAATTCATTAGCATAGAAACCCTCTGCCCGCTAAGAAAGTCTTAATGTTTCTTTATATGGTAATCATCAGTGTTTAGTCAACACTTTAAGAACTCTGGGATGTTCTAATACACTTGTGTAACAACAGTACTTTAAAATTAGTATCTGAAACACACAGGACTTTATTAAGAAAAACTCACAACACGTTTCACTCATGTCTACAGAAAACAGATAATATGCAAAGCAATTGTCTGTAAATAGTGAAAGGATGTAGCATGCTCAGTGCTGTGCAGCAGCTGCCATTCACAACAGATGCGCCACCGTTGTGCTGCAGCATGCCATTCCTCACTGAAATTCCAGCCTTTTGCAGAGCTCCTTCTGGCAAGGGTCCTGAAGCAAAACTCTTCTTTGAAGGCCTTTTATAAGATAATTACATAGAAACCACTGTAAATCCTGAGTTAGGCTTGGCTGTTTAGCTGGGTTTTTTTATTATTATTATTGAAAACAACTAATTTTGCAGCAGCCATTTATCTCTTCACAAACATCTCGCTGTATTTCAATAAGAACTACTTTTTTTATAAAAGTCGATGTGGTTGGCAAACTCTAAAGTTTTATCGTTGTGAGAAGTTCCCCAAAATTCTGTTTATATGAAAAAGCTTTACTGCCAATTGGCTCATTCTTTTCAGAACCTAACCCGGTTTCTGGTGTATCCATACAACTGTCTAGACTGTACTGGTATGATTAGCCTTTTCATTAGAAATAAAACTAATCCCTGCAGTAGCAGCTCTTTCACCAAGATCTCTGAGGTTGGTATCACCAGTGTTGGAGCATCACTAACTTCAGGAAAGCTCACAGTTTACATCACAGTAAGTAGCAGCAAAGTATGCCTTTTTACTGACTGTGAACAGTTTATTCTCTGTGAAGGGCTGGATTTCTGAACTCCCATTTGGTACTGACACTGTGCTTACAGCTAGGTGACTTGTTTCCTGCAGAATAGAAAAATATTTCAGATTTTGAGCTAGCAGGAAAAAAAGATACTCAAGTACTTTGAAAAGGAGAGGATTTTGCAGCGCATTGCCAGAGCCTCCATCGTGATTTTTAGGTGGGACAGGCAGAAAGGACCTTTCCAAGTCACAAGACCTCCCTCTCTCCGCTCAATGGCAGCAAAGGATCTTGCCCAGTCTGTATAACAACATCCCAGCAGTCCAGGGCTGCGCCGCCCTAAGCCAGGGCTCCTGCTGACAGAGAGACCAGCAACACCAAGGCTGCAACCCCCAAAGTCCAGGCTGTCTCTGCGGACAGGACAGCCTGCAAGGGACCACCTGGCCGCACACAGCGAGTCTCGTCTCTTCTCCTGGAAGGATAAAAGGGACCTGAGCACCTCAGGTGGGGTTCACTCTGGCTTGGCACCACCAGTGGGAGGCCAGTGGGGCACAGTCCCCCCAGCCCCAGGTGCACTGCTCCAGTGGGGAGCGGGCGCTCACCACGAGCCCTCTCGCCCCTTGAGCCGGGTAACGGCGGCTCACGGCCTCGACCGCGCAGCCCCACCCTCCCGCTGGCGCGCGCCTTCTCCCCACCCGGCATGTGCGTCCGGGGGCTGCTGATTGGCTGCCTGCGGTCACCTGAGCCCGGCCCCTCCGGCGACGGAGGGAGGGGAGCGGCGCGGCGAGGCGCGGCGTTGCCGTGGCGACAGGGTGAGTTGGCGTGAGCGGAGGTGAGGGAGGGAGGGAGGGAGGGTAGAAGGGAGGCGGGCCCTGGGCTGCCAGCGGTGGGGCAGGAGGGTGCTGGGGGGCCCAGGCGGGTCCGATCCCCTGCCTCGGAGCGGGCGGTAAGAAGCGGCACTACCACTCCTAGGGGCTCCGCGCAGCTCCCCGGTGTGCCGGCACTGACCCGACAGTGCAGGGAGCCCGCAGCTCCGCCGGGCGCCCTGCACCGGTTCCCCCTGCCTCCCCGTAGCGCGTAGGGGCAGCGGGGGCATGATGGAATCACTCTCCGCTGAAGGCGCAGGCTGCGGAGAGGCGGCGGGAGCTCTCCGCTGGGTCCAGCTCTGCCGCTCTGTAGCCGGCCCCTCCGCCCCGAGGCACCCCAGAGTGGACATTGAAGGGCACAGCTCAGGGAAAGGACGGCAGCTGGTGATGTTGGGGTTTGCAGATCTCGACAGCCCTAGAGTAACTCCTCCACGCTCCGGAGTGCGGCGAACAAAAAGCTCTTGAAAGCTTTCTTGTTCACAAGATTTTCTCGTGTCTGCTGCATAAATTAAGTTGCGGTTTGCTTCAAAGGGTTTTGAAGGTGGAGTTGAAGGAACAGGAGATAGTAACTTTTTCTCTTGGCTGGTAAGAGTTTGGAGCGCCCCAATTATAGTTCTGTTGGAAAGTCTGATTGTTTTACATCCTTTGCTCGTGTGTGTCTGCATTAATCTGACCTTGGACTGAAAGCTTTACCTGATAGTCATGAAAAATCTTGATACCAAAACCTATTTACCACCTTTATACTTACAAGTACTTTAAACTAATGCTTTTTATCAAATTAACAAAGTGGTATAGTAGCATTTAAAACAAGCAAGTGGCAAGTTGATTCAATGTGTATGTAGGTTCTTAACTGCTGCATAATCCCATTCAAGCACATCTTCAGCATCACATGTAAGACAAGTTAGGTATGTTACCTGGAAGCCTTTTACTGTACAAGCAAAAGGATTTATTGGGTGGGGTTTTTGGTTTGGGTTTTTTTTTTGTTGTTGTTGTTGTTGTTTGTTTTTGGTTTTGGTTTTGTTTTGTGCTTGTTTGTTTGTTTGTTTTTTGTTGCTGGTGTTTTGGTGGTTGGGTTTTTTAGAAGTAAATTTATGTATTAGTTTAGAAGTAAGATGCTTAAATTGTTTCTTGGTTTCCACAGCTTGCAGTTGCAATTATAATAAAAAGGGATGCTAAGAACCAAAGTTACCCATGTCTGTGCTTTTGAAGACATTGCATGCTACTCAAAACCGCTAAAGGGTGGCTGGGTAAATGTAACCCATTGGCATTGTAGCATTGCAATAGTTACTGTATTAACCAGCCCAATGCTGTAGGATTTCTGATTCTTAAAAAATACTTTGAAAAAGAGCTATTAGTGTACTTTACTTGAATGAAATATGAATATAATATTTGCATTCTCATTTAGTTGCATTACTTATTCACACACCTAAGTACAAATACTTACAAATGCACCTTTATGCTGAGGTTTCATCTAGCAAACTAGTGTCTCCTAGAACTCGAGATGAGTGAGATTAAACAGAAGGAGCAATGTTTTTTACCACAGTTTTGTTGTTGAAGCATGGAATTGTGCATTATTTGTATGAGTAGTCTCTTCAACTTCAATGGGATTAAGAGTCCCATTGTGAATCACAGGTTCTGATCCTCTGAAAAGCTTTGTTAAAGTTTAGGTGCACCTTTGTTAACAATATATTTTACTATTTTCTAATTAATGGTAGTCTGGATGCATTCAAGAACATGAATGATAAACTGTTTCACACAATTTTACCAGCACGGATTTGGAACGCTGTTTGAAAGTAGCAAAACCAGGGGTGAATTATGCTTGTTCATTCTCAGGTTTTGCTGATTATTCCCTTTTTGAGATGCTGTGATATAAATACTGCATATGAGAGTGAAGACATTGTAGAGATGCTTCTTTGGGGCACTAAATTATTATCACCGTTATTCCTGTAAAGTCAGGTATTTCAGCTAACATAACTCAAAGCATATGGTGCTCAGAAAGCCAGGAAATATTTGTGCTCTATGTGTAAATCCCCTTTCTCTCCTCCTTCAGCCCCTAAAACAGATATGCATGTTTTCCATCACCACTGATGTTCCAGCTTGCATCTGCTCTCACTGTCTTTACAAAATTAGAAAGAACTTCATAGCTGCCTAATTTTGTACAACTTCATGTATGGCAGCCTCTGAAAAATACACAGTATTAAGTGTGATGAATGCTATCTAGCTGTCTGTAATTTCTTTTTCTTTTCCTGCATGGGCCTTCTCAGAGCATTTGGAACAAATGTGGTCAGACAAGGCCTCATTTATTTCACAAAGGGGAAGACTGCAAGGGTTGTGGTCAGTGTGTAAAGGGAAGATGTTATAGAAGCATGAAACAGAATAACAATGTGTAGCTCTACAGTGGAAGTTCTTGTCCATAACTTGTTCCCTTTGTCTTTATCATTGCAGCAGCATAAGTACTTTCCTTTCTCTTGTTTTTTGCCTGTGGGGCACTGTCTCTTCTAAAGCCATCTGCCACTCCTTGTCATTTTATTGCATGCAGTTGACAGCTGCAGGTGGGAAACAGGGTGGTTAGAAGGGAGCGGAGATCCCATTCATTGGATACCAGAGACCTCTGTTGGCAAGATATGGTGATTATGTTTTCATATAGTTTTTGCCTCATGCAGAACTTCTCAGAGTACTGCTTGACAGTTACAGAGAGCATGAAAAGTGGTCATCAAGTATGCATGTCAAATCAAATACGGGAAACTTGTAAGGTCTAGGAAAGTTAGGTGAATTTGAAGTTGGGACCTTTCAGCCCTTCTGAAGTTTCCCTCAGAAGGTGAATGATGTTGACTTCAAAGTTTTGATGCTGATATGTATGAGGAGCCTGCTGATAGGCCATAATTTGATCATGTCACTTTCAGTCTTGAGGTGATATATTTTTCATGGTGAAACTTTGGTTTCTTTGGAGAAAAGGAAGAAATATTTTTCTGACAGATTGACTTTGAAATAGAACGGTGACTATTGCTCAGGTGACAAGTAAATGTAGAAGTGAATTTTGGAGGACAGTGGATTCTAGGACTCCGGAAGATAGGAAATTCTTACTTCCACAATATATTTACTATGCCTTTGTAATTTACTGTTTGATATTGCCCTCTATATACATATGCATAGTAGGTCCCACACAACCTTAAAAGTATGCAGCCACATATCCTAATGGAAGTTCTGTATCTGGAGCTCAGCATATTGCCAGTGATGATTGCTTGTGCTTGAGTATTTCAGGCAAGCATATCACTGTTAACCTCAAAAAAAGATGCATTTGGAATGATTTACTGACCTCAAAAAACCATGTCCAAACTTTTCTTTCCTTTAATATAATTGAGGATAACCAAACTCAGTGTTGTAAATATCAGTAGCTGGACAAGAAGAAATAATCTTCAAATGCATAGAATTTCTATTTGGTTACGTGTATTTTAGAGGCAAAACCCTCTTCTAGTTACTACTTAAATGCATATGAGGTGAATGGCTCATGCCCAACAAACATCAATGTAATGCCACTTGATATCAAGAGAGAACAAATTTGCCCAGTTGCAACCTAATATTGAGTACTGCAGTGTCTGCTTTTTAAGCAGGGCTTTTAACCAAAGTGGAGATAGAAACAGAAAACAAGCAGCTGGTATGGTTATGTCTTCTTCGGGACTTGCTTTCAATACAATTGAGTTCTGAATGCTGAATGTGCCTCAACCATTTGCATTACTATATATAAATGTTGTCATGAAAATAAACATTTTAATTTTTTGTGCTTTTAACGGTATTTTTTTATTGTACACCACTTAATTTCTTCCTTACATGTTATAGCCATTTTATATTCTTTGGGTTTTCTTTTTGGTAGGAACAGGGACACACAATGATTGCATGGTCCGATACCACAAGCATTCATACACATCTACTGAAATGATTTGCACATGTTTTGGTGCTACTAAACCTACTGAAGTGCAATGAAGTTTAAGGCCGGTAGACATGCAAGCATATTTTGGAAGATCTGTTGATTATAAAAGACAAATTATCTAGAAGATACCTCATATTATAGACCTAAAGCTATGAGATTACATCGTATACGTAATGATCAATCAACAAATTTGAAGCTCAGCAGAATGTGTAGATGAGTTGGAAAAGTCTATGATTGTTTAACACCAGTTCTAAAAGACTTGATTTTGGAAATTTACTCTGGGTTTTGGAACTCCTGATGTTTGAAGGTGTTGAATTTGGCAAGAGTTTCATAAGGACTGTAGATTTTCCTTTAAATCGAAAATATTTCACAGGTGCAATAAAATTTGCACACCTAAGTCAACAAAATGTGTTTTCAGCACAGCCTGCGTCTCCATATGCTTTCTATGTTTCTAAGAGTCTTTGAGGTACGTGCTATAAGAAGATCATTGTATAACGGATATGGCCACTCCAAAACTGAAATATGAGCTGTCAGCATGGCCAGGAACATGCTTGTTATTTCGTACTACCTTCTTATTAAGATCTGGCTTTATTTATTTATTTATTTATTTATTCAACTCAACTGTAACTCCAGAATATTACAAACACAAAAAAAACATCATTAGCTTTGTTTCAATATTGATTTTTAATAAAAAGTACTGAATCTGCTGGGCAGTTATTCAGGCTGTTCTTAATTTTCTTTATTTTTCCTAGTACTTCAGGTGATCTGCTCTGTAAAGTACAGACTGTTTAGATTATACCACAGCTCCATGTTTTAGATCATTAGGCTTAATACAGCTTGCCAATATTGTTTGCATTGATAATTCTACATGGAACATGGCATAAAAATATATTATTATTACAATATTGCATTACTTTTTTGATATCTGTCACATCTGTTTCTGGAAGCAAAATTAAATCTTAAATTTTAAAATAAGCCATATTTTTAACCTTATAAATAATCCTATTTCTAAAATTTTGGTAGTACTATATAGATGGTCATAATTACATTAGAAATGTGCTATGTTTTATTTCTTTAACAATAATATTATTAAGGAATATGATGACTAAATTCAGATGACTTGGAATAATCACTTGAGATGCAGTTCTAAGCAACTCAGTTATATTTGCAGCTTTATTTCACTGGCACAGTTATGTAAAGCTTTGCTTCCTGTAGCTATTAAGAAAGTATATAAGTATTTAAATTTTTACACTGAATACCATTATATGAAATCAAGAAGTCAGTGAGTGGTTTTCTCTCAGCTCCCTTTCATTTCATTTGAATTGATATTTAATAATTCTATATAAATTTAGCTTTTAGACTTTAAACTTTATTGTCTTGTCTTCTCTGAATCAAGTGAGTCAAGCTTGTTTTGCAGGACTGCTTCTCTGTAATACTGTGTAGAGTTGTTTATTGTATTACTACTCTTAGTTCCATTTTAATCTTCTCATAACATTACCATTCTTGAATTTCTCTAGCTTTCCAAACTGTATAAAAATTAAACAGCAGCAAGCTTAAGTCTTTCTTGATATTTTTTTCAGGGTTACTGAGGCGCAAAGTCTCCTGATTTGTCTTATGTGTAATCTGTTTTTACTTAGCAGATCTTCAATTACTGTTCTGACAGAAGATATAGTATATGGTATGCAGTTTTATGCATCTTGTTTCTTTCCAAACATTGATGAGAAACATTTCTTGGGACTTTTGAGTTCTCTTAACAGCATTTTTACAGTCTCTGTCCACTTTTTTTTTTTCTTTACTGTTACTAGAAATAGTTTAGTTCTTACATATATTTGTTCTTATATACTTAAATATTTCTTTTTTGGCAACTTTAGCACTGTCATTTTCTCATGCCAACCTTGTCTACCTAATGACTTTTTAATCTGTTGGCTCTTCTTTCCCATTTGTTCTACAGTATTTTTTACATCATTGTATTTGGGTCATCCAGTATTCTTCCTGAGATTTCCCATTTTCCCTCCTCCCATACCCCCTCCTCCCTAGCCCCCTACTGAAAAAAACAACCTATGTTGAATACTCTATCTGTATGTATTTGTATTACTTTATGGTATGTCTTCTTTTTTACCCATGTTGACATGCATATAATCTGATAATTGTCATTGGCCCATAGACCATTACAAAGTGAGAAATAACCATAAAAAATATAATCTTGGTTTTCCTGTGGAGTGCTGCCTGACACACCTCTTTGCCTGTTCTGTTCTTGCTAGCAGCCCTTTCTACACTTCCAAATAAAATTTACCTTAAAATATCAATAGTGCCACTGAAGTATACTTTCTTCTTACTGGAATTTGTTAAGTAGGATGTTCATGCAGTAAAATGTGAAACTGTGTGTTAATTATAATTCATGCTCATTCTGGTTGTATACATTTTGAAATATATTATGCTTGTTATAATTTCATATTGTAAAGCATTTTGTGTTTGTTCTTCATATTTTTCTGTTCTATTTCTATTCTGGCTTCTGTCCTTGAACTTGTTAGTCTCTTCTCTAAATGATAACATCTAAATGATACTCTTAAATTATAACAATTATATATTTTGTCTTTTAAAACTGTATTTAAATAGCAATCCTTAAGCTCTGAAGTAGGCCAGAAATATTTTAAGTATTATTTTTCATATCTAGCTGAAAGCAATGACATTATATTACTGCCACACAAGGTATGCAAATTAGGATCAAATTCAAATAGCCTGTCATGTAAGATGAATTTATTTATTCTTGTTATTGTTTTCATATAGTTTGGATTTCTGAACTAGAAGTTACACTGGCATTTCTAGGTAACTGACAAAACCAAAAAGTAAGAAACTGGAAATTAATACAAAGACTCAAATAAATAAACAAAAGGAAATCAGAGAAAAAATGTTTTGTTGGCCGAAGACAGTATTTTTAATGATTGTGGGATTGTAGTTCATTGATTTAATAATCCAAGAAATGTAATTCCAAAATAGAACTTCCTTTCCATACCAGTTTCAAGTATTTCCTTCTTAAAAAAAAAAAAAAAAATAAAAAAAAAATCTTTTTTTTTTTCCCCACTTCTTTAAAAATAAATAAATTAAACAAGTCTTTATGGACTGTTCTGTTGTCTTCTTCTGAGATTGTGATTAAAAATAGTCTGAGGTAGGATGTGATTTGGTTAAGCTCTTTGAAATGTCTTCTAAAATAGTCTTTGCCTATCAGATCATAAACAATCACATTAACACATCTTTAGAAGTTAATATCCCTTAGGTAACTGGTAGAAACAGATCCTGTGTATGCCTCCAGTTCCTTCCAGAATGAAGTAGAAGAGGTTATGTTTGCCACTAGGCAAACCCATTCTGCTCCACATTGCAACACAGAAGGAACATTCTCATGATCAGCTATGTCTTGGTTCTGAAATATTTTAATGACATTAACAGTTACGTATTTTGACATGCTGAATGACATAAAGTACTGTGGATCATACTACTTTTTCAATTTTAACATTGTGAAATATGTTGTTTTTTTTGTTTTTTTTTTTTTATAGGGAGAAAAGTTTAATTGTAAGAAATGGATGCTAAAGGATTACAAGGAGAAGATAAACTGAAGATGCTCATAATTTTACTAGCATATTTGGTAAGTTAAAAATTGATATTTATTTTTCCCTAGGATGAATGTTGAAAAAATTATATAGGACACAGGAATGGTGTTTTATTTTACACATTAATGCTAACGCTAGAATTCTTAAACTGATATATGCAGATGATGATGTACACATTTTATCTATTTAAAAGCAAGCTTGCTCAAGTGATTGATATAATTTCTTGCTGCTCCTCTCATGCAATTAAAAAAAATTATGTTGTAAGCCTCTTAATGGAAGAAGGACTGGACTAGGACAGAAAATATAGGTCAATATGAAGGTGATACTGCTTCACTTCAGAGAGATGGCAGGAATTCTAGCCAATATTCAGTGGCCATACAGTACGCTACACACGTAGTTTAGCACTTTGAAGTATTCCAAAGTTGGAATAGCAGAACATAGCATAGCACACAACTGCATTACCTACTAAGCATACTTCAACTCTGGCTTGCAGATACAGGCTCTGGAGCTAAGGTTAATTAATGTTTCATAGCTATCAGAAAGGCTTTGGTCTTTCAGAAAATACACAGAATAAGAATTTAGTAGCAATTGTGGAGAGCACTTTCAGTGATGGAAGCCTGTATTAGACATTTAATTTATAATACTGCTGAGGGAGCTCACAGGGTTTGCTAATGTTTGCTAATGCAGGATTCCAGTGATTATAATGTGAGTTTGCATGGCTGATATTATTGCTTATGTTATTTCTTATAACCTCAGTTTCTGGTTTGGTCAGGTAATGTACTTAGATGTCTTTGAACAGCCCATCAGATATGTAGTAATAGTGAAATTTAGAATAAATAGTATTCATACAGGGTTTTTCTGTTTTTTTTTCTGGTTTTGGTTTTTGGTTTTTTTTTTGTTTTGTTTTGTTTTTTTTTTTTTGTTGTTGTTGTTTTAAGTTTCCAAAAAGTTTGAGTGACCTTTTAAAATCTATAAATATTTACATTTAAAGGGCTAGATTTGAGCAATTTATTCAATTGTAATGACATCATTGAAAAAATTAAAAATCACAAATTAATGAAACACAGCAGTGTAATGTGATGTAGCTTACTGTCATGAAAATCATAGTTTTAGTAAATGGTCATGTGCACTGCTCGTAATGCTGATTAAGGTGAGGATTTTAAACTCATGTTCAAACAATACAGTGTTTTAGCATTCCACAGGTATCAAATATCAATCAGGTCTTCTAAAAATTGTGAAATCATTACAAGTCACTGAGTACTGAGACCCTTTAAAATTCAGGCCACTGTCTTCTTTTTACAGTAGAAAAATGATTTTTTTTTCTGCTACAGAGTTCATAAAAATTACATGTTAATAAGAGATTAGTTATGTTTTGGTGAGTTTACTATTTTTTTCTTTTATTTGTTTAAGCTAAGTAGAGTAATCTGTGAGACTGGAGATTGTAGAGAGCAAGAATTTAGGGACCACACTGGAAACTGTATCCTCTGCAAACAGTGTGGACCTGGAATGGAACTCTCAAAGGTAAGCAAATCATGTGTTCTTAAACTTATAATTATTGCATTTACATATGTGGTTAAAATAACAAATATCTGCACTTATACAGAAATACTTTTTAGCATTTTGGTGTTTGAACATTTTACAGTTTTTCAAGAACCATGTTTTCTAGTTCTCTTTATATAAAAAGCTTATTTCAGAAAATGATGATGCCATTAAGAGTAGGCTGTACCATTAAAGGATCTGGGTATGGGCTATCAAAATGTTATTTTTTTATTTTCTTTAAAGGTGAGTTAGTGCTACAAATGAGGGGTAGGAACTACAGGGAATTAAGACTGAATAATCTCACCATGTAGAGGAGTGCCCGAAAAATGTATTTCAAACTAGTGACTGGTACAGACCACTGAGATGGGGGTGAGGGTTGGGTGCTGACTTTCAGAATCAGTTCTGTATTTTAGATTAATTGCTTCTATAGACAATCTTTAAATACTTTTCCATACAGCAATCTGTCTTAACAGAATGGTTTATAAGAAAAATAAGGTCATAAGCACAAAAATACAGAGTAGGATTCACTTGAGAACTGAGATACTTCCTTAGAAAGGCTGGGAGATAGATTATCATCTGTTTTCACCAGCTGAGTGGCTGGAGCACTTTCAGTAGTTAGATTCAAGTGAGGCTCATTTCTTTGTTTTTCAAGTTGTTAAAAATGCTATAAATGCAATCCATATCTTTGTGCCATTTGAAGTAATTGAGAAAGTTGAGGCCAGAAAAATACACGGAAATACGTGGAAAGCACATAAGAAGCCTTTGTTAGAATCATGGAGAAGGAATATTTGCTATTGTGAGTCCTATGTAAATATGTTGGGTTTTTTTCCTTTTAGAACAACTACATCTCTTCCAAAGAAAATCCCCTAAAAGTTTTGTAATTGGCAAAGTCTTTTAGGAGTGCAGAAATCAATAAATGGAGATGAATGGTGACTGAGGTTATCGACTGTGATTCAGTAGAACTAGAAAGTTAACTTGCCAAAATTTCCAGCAAAAGTGCAAGTCTGAATGAAAGACATGAGGGGGATCTTCCTTGCTTTCAGCACAGAGAGAGTAAGTGCTGTGTCTGAGCAGGTGCTGAAACGAGAGGGAGGCATGTGGTGGGATTTGCTAACGCAATCAGAGGAGGTGAGAGAGATGGCAGAATGAGTTACACATCATGAGGAGACAGGATTTTTGGGGGGAGCAGGAGTGTTATGCTAGAGGTATGAAAATTATCAGGCAAAAAGAGTGAAGGCTGTTAATACGAATGATGAGGTGACTTGTGAAGTCTCATGCATAAACTTAAGACTCTTTCTTCAGTGTCCAGCTCCAATACTTACATCTTGCCCATTGCTAGAGCGTAGAACTATGGCCCAGATATAACTGTTCAGTGTGATTGATACCTGATAGATGGGGTCATGAAGCAAGAGACAAGTAGCTGCCCTGCCCTTTGCATATAGAATGGCAAACTCTGTTTGATACTCTTACTGATAGCATAAAAAGAATGATAAAGGTAGAATATAGGGTGTTATTTAGGCGTGAAATTTAATTTTCAGGGTTGCTTTTGTAGACAAGTATGTTGCTTAGATCCAAGGGGGATTTGCAAATGTTATTTTTGAAAAATTTTTAACATGAAACATTGCTAAGTCTGGTGTGTATGTGTATTTAAACAACGGGGGAAAAGAAGCTTTCAGTTTGTGGCTTTGTATTTCTTACTATATTCACCTCTGAAAAAAAGCACAAGTTAAGTATTGTGGTTTGTGTGTGGTTTGAAGAGATTTACTGAAATTGACTGACACATTTTCCCTGTCTCTCCACCCCCTGTAGCTAGTGTTTGGTGTGTTAACTGAAACATCCAGTTTCGTGCTTTAGTGAGGGTTGCTTTCTGTCTTGGGCAGTATTAGTTAAGGTTTAGCCGTACAAACAGTAATGCTGAAGTAGAGATTTCAAGATTACTAATGGTATGGATGTGATTTTGTTTGGAAATTTTGGGGTTTTTTTCCAGACTGGCCTTAAATTTGTGGACTGAAAGTTCCCAGGGACTTTAATTTATAAAGGCATTTTATAAGCTGTCCTAAAGCAGTATTATACTCATTGATACAGCATACTTACCTACGTGGCAAATAGAAAACAAGAGCATGAAAAGTAATGCCCTCAGTAATTACACTTTCAATTTAATAAAAAAATGTTAAACTAAAATAAGAAGGTTATAGTTTGCAGCAGCACGTTACTCAAGTTATGGTTTTACTTTAACTATTTTTGTTTACAATCTAATGGTCTGGATTCTTAGGACTAGTTTTTCTGAAGAACATGAATGTTTAATACACATCAATGTGTAAGCAATTGCTTTTCTGTGGCTCAAATAGGCTCTCAAATACAATTTTTTGCTACTACACTAGAACTGAAATAACTAAAGTTTTTGCTCAAACCTGAATGTGAGTTGAAGCATAATTTCCTTTGTAAGTATAGATAAAATTTTCTGTGAATCATAGCAAAGGATGTGATGCTGTGGCTCTTACTAAAATGCAGTTGAAAGTAATCTTGCTGAACTACAGCTTGAAGCAGCAAAGTATGGAAGTCAAAGGTCAGAACACAAAGGGAAAAGGGATTTAATGATATACTTGAAGTAATTTGCAGCACAGGAGGAGTTTTGTTTGCTTGGGGTTTTTTACATGTGAGAAAGCAATGATGTAATTATGGTGTAGTTTAGTAACAGTTTAATAACAACGTGTCTGTTTTCTGATCAAACATTTAGTGCTCATGGATAAAACTTGATACATTGTTGGATGTGGGAGCATTGCAGCCCAGAAAGCCAACCATATCTTGGGGTGCATCAAAAGGAGCTTGACCAGCAGGTCAAAGGAGGTGATCCTGACCCTCTGCTCTTGTGAGACCTCATCTGGAGTATTGTGTGCAGTTCTGGTGTCCTCAACATAAAAAGGACATGGAACTGTTGGAACAAGTCCAGAGGAGGGCCACGAGGATGATCAGGGGACTGGAGCACCTCCCGTATGAAGACAGGCTGAGAACGTTGGGGCTTTTCAGCCTGAAGAAGAGAAGGCTGCGTGGAGACCTCATAGCAGCCTTCCAGTATCTGAAGGGGGCCTATAGGGATGCTGGGGAGGGACTCTTCACCAAGGACTGTAGTGACAGGACAAGGGGTAATGGGTTAAAACTTAAACAGGGGAAGTTTAGATTGGTTATAAGGAGGAAGTTCTTCACTGTGAGGGTGGTGAGGCACTGGAATGGGTTGCCCAAGGAAGTTGTGAATGCTCCAGTGTTCAAGGCCAGGTTGGATGAAGCCTTGTGTGGGGTGGTTTAGTGTGAGGTGTCCCTGCCCATGGCAGGGAGGTTGGAACAAGATGATCTTGAGGTCCTTTCCAACTCTAACTATTCTATGATTCTATGATTCTATGACTGTATGTCTAAGTAAAATACAATGTTAGCAGTGGGGTTTTTGGTTCGGGTTCCCCCTCAACATGTTTTAAGCAATTGACTGACAGGTTTATCTTATGCTGGTAACGCGAAACCTCAACCTATATTGTTGGCTACAGAAGGCAAAGTATTGAGTCATGCAGCAGTGGACTGTGTGAACAGCTGATGTAAACATACATCCCTATTTCCTTCCCTCAAATCTCAGTTCAGGTAGAACTTACACTGATGAATAAGCTGAAGCTGAGAGGATCAATGTCAAGGACTCCGCTCTTTTTTATGAAAAACAACCTCATCTTAGCTACAATCTAAATCTGTAGATTTCTTTCTTGTTATTAGTGACTTAGAAAAATAGGAACAGTGTTCCTCTCAAAAGCCAAGTAAAGTTAGTAGGCTAAAGACTATGAAAGGGAAACTGGAGTTCTCAAGACAAAAACTAAGATAAATACTGTGGTACGGATGTGTACTATCATTAAATACCTTGCCACTGAATTGATCAGAACCAACTTTGGGTGTATTTTCTTTCTTTTGTCTTTATTTAAACTGAACACGTGATATTACAGAAATCAAAACTAATACATTGTTACCTAATTGTGGTGTCTGTGGGTTTTATTTAAACTTCAGTGGGATTTTTATTGTGGATTTATAAAACCCTGTTAAGTAAATAGTCATTAGTTGTCCCTACACTTAATTGAAGGCACAGTGACATCTGAAGATCAGACTTAAGAATTTAACACAGGCTGCGCAGGTGACTTAATGCATGGTTAAAGCCTAATCAAATCAGGTCCTGTGTGACAGTCCAGTCAGTTCGCATACTGCCAGGTACACTCAGATGTAACACAGACTTGCATCAACAGGATGGATAAATGTGCAGAACAAATACCACCTGTACAGACTGGGTGTCTGTGTGTATATTTATTTTTACAGCTATTGACTTGGGTTCTTTATATGACCTTTGCTGCTGTACTGTGTGAACATTTCATAGGACCTTTCTAAGTTAGGGAAACGCTGTTGCTTTTTCTCAATTTATACATGAGACACTACCACAGAAATCAACTTCCCTATGGTAATGCTATAAGTTTTTGGTGAAAAAGAGTAGACGGAGGCCACGGAGTGGAACAAGAGAATGGAGTTTTTGTCTTCACAAGGTGCCACATGAACAAGACAAGGTGCAATAGGTGGGAGTTCTACCAGGAAAGAGACTTGATCTCTATATGAGAAAGAAATTATTTGCAGTGAGAACAATCAATCATTGCCTGGAACAACTTCCCCAGGAGCATAGTACAGTCTCCATCACTGGACGTTTTCAGAATGCAATTGAACAGGGTGCTAGACCATTTCATCTCAGCTCCCTGTCCCAAGAAAGGTTGGACCAGATATCTTTTCAAGGTTTCTTCTGACCTGGGCTATTCTATGATTCCATAAGGAGAATTTCATTTGAGTTGCAAATTAGTGCTCAGTCTATTGGATGGACCTTGCTGTCTGCATAGATAAGCAACTTCAGACACCCTTTATAGCATGAAGCAAAAAAAAAAAAAACAAAAAAAAAAAAAAAAAAACAAATAGAAACAAACAAACCCCAAAAAACCCAAACCAAACAACCCAGCCTTATTTCATGTAACTAGTTAGTTCCGAATCTAGACTTTTCCTTTCAGCCTTTGCTGTCACGGTTTAGTGGGGCTCTCTTTTTCAAGAAGGTTTTTAATGTGTTTTTTCCTTAAAATAAGAAAAAACAGTAAACCCTCTCACTTTTCCTTTCTGATTCCCTATCAGTTGTAGTAACAGCAGCACTTTCAATGCTGCAGTACTTAAAATTGAAATCCATCAATTACTTGTTGATTATATTTTTTATAAAGTACTCTTAACATATTGCCATCATATGAGGGCCAGCTTTGTTATTCTATCAACAGTTTAGCATTGATGAGTAAGGGAGTGAAAGCTGCTTCCCCTGTATGTTTGCTTCTATTTCTTTGTTGTTGTTGTTGTTTTGATTTGGGTTGTTTTGTTTGTTGTGTGTTTTTAGTGAACTCGATAGCCTTTTCTTCATGTAAACATGTGTCCTTGGCAATGTTTACGAAGCAGTGGCACCACTGAAATAGTTTGATTTTGAGTGCATGAGGGTTTTGTTTGGGGGTTGGCTTATTTTTTTGGTGTTTTGTTTTTAAAAGCAGTGCTTTCCCTATGGTGAGAAATTGTGTCATTTCAGAAGGAAGTGTTTGCTTCATGTGGCTCAGCATTATTTCATTTCTGAATCATTTATTAGAAAGCAAAACATCATGAAGTTAAACAGTTTAATATCTTCAATTCTTTAAATTACTACAAGTCACCAGTGCCTGAATAGTCATTGGTGTGGCTTGAGAGCCTTTTTTCTTATCTTACCAGTAATGTGTTTCTGTGTAAATCATACCTTATGTATGATTCAAATTCACACAAATCACAACACTTGCTTTAAAAAAAAAACAAACAAACAAAAAAAAATCCATAATTGTCTTTAGCTTCTATGTATTTTCTTTATATATATATATATGAAAAAGCTCAGCCTCATCAAGCTTACACTGCAACTCAGAACTTTAACTGCGATTGTCGATTGTTTTGTCAACAGACCACATCTAAAGCTGCAGTTCAGTAACACAGAAATAATAGTTTTGGCACCAGTAAGTTCTTTCCACAGTGCCCTGCCTGCTGACACAGTAGGTTTTTAGGCTGTACTGTGGAACAGATCACCGAACTGGTCATTTTTAACCTGGCTTCATCTTATAGACAGACTTTCAGCTCAGCTTCATAATCAATTCTATCAGTGTACTTGAGGAAAATGTATGATGAGGGGAAAATGAAAAAGCAGAGATGAAAGGGAGGGAGAGAAATGCCTTAAAAAAGCATTGCCACCAAATACAAGATGATAAATACTGTCATCAAGAGACTGCTGCTGTACAGAGAGCCTCTGGGAAAGAGGAGCTTGGTGGTTGCTAAGGCAGGGTATGTGTTACTGGTTGCATCCTTGCGCTAGGTATATGATGAAGGAAATGGAGACCTGCATGCTGGCTTTGAAAAGGAATGGTGAATTAAACAGGAAGGTACTGTTTAAAGCTATTCCTGAATGTAACAGTCCCCGTACAGAACACCAAAGTTGGTGTGCCATGTTTGACATGTCCTAGTGAAGCTATGAGAGCAGCTGGTAACACGTTTGGCAGTTACTCTGTAACTTTCCAAAGCAGAAAAGCTGCTTGAGAGGAAACCTACCATACCTTCAGTTCAGGAGAGGCTAATGCGTTGCTGGGTGAGTCTCCTGGAAGCTGGAGCAGCTGTGTGTAAGCTTGTCAAATTTACCGAGAATGAAACTTCTAATACTAACTTTGCACTTAGCCACAGAAGCTAAATCTGACATGTTTACAGCACACTGTTGAAGCCTGTCCTGCTCAGAGAGTTCTGCTGATAGATACATCTGATTATTACTAGATGAGTCCACACCCTAAGATACTTTTGGAAGTTAAAACTGTGTGCTGTTTAATATGGCCATAGACTCAAAGGTATTACTAAAAGCTTTGTTTCCCAGCACCAGTGCAGTGCTGCAACCTGTTATATGACCTGACATGAGTTATAAGTGTCTTAATAGCTGGAAGACTTTGTTGAGAATACCCAAATATTCTTGTAATCATCATGGACTAAATGGAACTCCTCTGTGTTGTACTGTCTAGGGACTTACGTAGGTTGTGGTTAATCAGTGGAACTAGAAACAAATTCTAAAATGTACTTGCAGATTATGATCTTAATGATGCCTGAAAGCATTTTTTTAAATGAAATTTGAGGTTATTTTAATTGAAAGAATGTTTAAAATCTAATTTACTGTTCATTTACTTTCTGTGTTGCATTCAACTTTTAGGGAAAAAACCATACCACTTAACTCCATTACCCTTTGTAGTCTGCTAAACTTCTGGTTGTTCTGTCTGAATCAGGTTTTGGGTACTGTATACTAAAAGAAAATGTTAACACTTGGCAGTGTACTTCAAGTACACTACTACTTCAGGTAGTACTTCAAGAGGCGTCTGTATTATTGTATGCTTCTAGTATTTTTAGCTTGAAACTACATTATGAGTTTAGTTAACTAGGTCACTCCACTCCACATTCTAGCTGGCCTTGACCAATCACCTCACTTGATGCCTTAGTGAAGCCCACTTCTGAAAAGGGCTGTTCTGGGAATACATGTGTTAAAGATAATGAGATATCACAATACTGTGATAGTGAAAGCAGTATAAATGTAAAGAAAATAGAAGTGTATTTAAATTCTGAGGAAGTTTTTAATTAGTTTTAATGCAGTTTTCTAAATAAGCATTGGGGTTTTCATGGCTTGTACTGTTTTATCATTTGAGAGAGATATTGCACTGGTGTTAGCTGGTACCATTGATGGTAGCATTGCAAAGGGGAAGTGGAAAGGCCAGAGTAGGCTAAGTGTTCTTCACAGAATACTTCACAATAGAAGTAATAAATATAGTATATATTCACTTTTTTTCTTTCTCTTTTTTCCTGGCATGAAAATAAAAAATGGGGTTTTTAAATCTCTCTAATTAAGGTTACAAGTTTCATTTCTCTTCTCTGCAGTCCTGAGGTGAACTGCCACAGGAGACAAGCCGTCTTTTAAAAATATGAGTGGGAGGATAGAAGTGGTGAGGGGAGTTGGGAACTATTCAGATCTCATCAGCCATATAACTTGACAGCTTCATAAACAGAGCACTAAGAAAACTGGTGCACATCAGTTTTGCACATGTACTGATAAAAGATAAACAGTCAATTTTTTGTATATTTGCTGGACTGCTAAATTATAAAGACCAAGATATCAAAGGGTTTGAATCCATCGTCTAAATCATATCCTCCAGTTTGGGAATGTGGTTAATTATGAGTGCACATCTGTTTGAAGTTCCGCCTGGTTTACAAACTTAAATATTTATTTGCACCTGCCAGGCAGTTAACTACCTCAAATATTATGTGAACGTAAAAAGCACATACATAAAGTTGTAGTCGTTGTGGATTATATCTACAGAATTCCTGGCAAGGATTTAGAAGCCATATTTGAAAAGACTGGAGACTGTAAATTCTTTGGGCAGGGGACATCTTTATGTTGCATCCACCATTTTTATAGCTTTAAAGCAAGCCATTCCACCTTACAGAGGACCACTAATATTTGTCCATCCAACCATAGCAAAGAAGATCTGATACAGCTAGAAATAACTTACTCAAGCTTTGGTAGTTTGGGCCAGTGAGTTGGAGGCATTTAATTCTTACTTTTTTTTCCTGGTGTTTGCTTGGTTTTGATCAGAAACTTCAAAGGTAGTCTGGAAAGGAAAACTTATAATTAAGTTAATTTAAGCTTTATATTTGAAAGTTTACTAGGACTTGGGAGGGACTGATTCCAAATGATTTATCAAGAGATCCAAATATACACAGTTTGTCTGAGTTATATAATATATCCTATAACACTACTATTCAGATTATCTAAATAGAAAGTAAAGAGTAGGTATTTAGAAAGAATGTGTTAAGGAAGAATGGGATTCAATGAAAAAGTCTAAATAGTCTTAGCAAGAGCAAAATCTCCTAGTAGAAGTTAGTCTGATTACAATCCCCAGCGGTAATCATGTAGCTTTGTATACAGTCTTACAATTGCATAAATGAAATTAAGTGTAAAACTAAACACAGTGAGATATTTTTAGGCGACATAAAATAGAATTGCTAGATCCCCCATTTGTTGGGTTTTTTTTGGGGGGGGAGCGGTTACAGAAATCTGATATGATTCAGACTGATAGGTTTGAAATAAAATGCCAGAAAATGTTCTATGTCAGAGGTAAATTAGAAAAAAATAAAATTAAATATTTTTATACCTTTTGCCTACCAGCTTTATTAGGGTCCATATCTAGCAGGAGGACTGTGCTGTACAGTGTATGAAACTGTACAGTTTCATATGTATGCTTTTTTTCGGGTGTTCCTAACTCCAATGATTTGCCTGTCTGCCTCTTTTTTCAATTCCTAGGTCTAAGACACGGAAGAAAACTATTTTTAGTGTCTGTTTGTAGCTGCTTTCTTAGAGTTGTTCATTTTCTGAGTACTTGAGTGCTTGTTGTTCTTCAGAGGACAGTAAAGACATTCTTGACAAAAAGGAAAAAATTCTTAGAATGTCCAGTAAAATGTATCTGAAGGTGTTTATTGTTACTATACCATTGCAGACTAGAAGCACGATAAAATATGTATTGGCCATTGCAGAGCTTGTCCCATAGATGCTTTCTCGGTGGAAAACCTTGGAGAACCCTGAGTTTATTTCTAATAGTTCAAAGCTTTTTGCTGCAAGAGCTTTTCAGTGGATGGTGAATGACTTTGGTGGATGGATGACTTGGGAAAAAGTTGCTTATGTACATCAGCCGGGGACATATGGAGGAAACCGGTGGAAACCTTCTCTTAAGTTGCCCAATTGAAGATTTCCTGCAGTTTTCCCACTGGGAAGATGCCCTGTTCTTCCACTGAGACCACATACTGGAGAAGGAGGTCCCCACAATGCTTTTCCCACCTACTCGCTTCTTAAAAAATCCTTTCCAGCAATTTGTTGTGCTCCTCTTGCTGTTTTGCAGTGTGTCCCCAATGCACTAAGCCTAACTCCAAAGTACTGCAAAAAATAAAAATAAAAATAAAAAAAAAATTGAGATGAGAAAAGGGAATAGCAACTCTTACTAACTTGGTAACTCTAAGAAATGGTGACATAAAAATCAAATAGATTGAAAATTCTTCATTATCAGTTTCTGGAATTCAGTCCCCACATGTTGGGTGAAGTTTTTCTCTTTGCAGCCTGTCAGTTGTATTAGTTGTCCTTTTGCAAATGAATGGTAATGATTACTTTAAACAGCTAAACTGGGGATGAACAACCAACTGTAATTATATTCCTTGTATAGTAAAATATTATGCCTCTCTGTGATCTGCAGAACTATTAAACTTGCTTCCAACAGTTTGAGAACTGTTAGAACTGGAGTGGACTGAGTTTCTGAAATTCTTAGTGGCTAAGCAACGTTTCATGCCTTACTGATGGTCATTAACCAGCTCTGTTTTATTTGGTAACAGAAATGCTAAGCCTTTGAAGATCAGTGCACTCTCTTTGGCAATTAACTTTGTTCACCTTAGCTATGAACCTTAATATCAAAGTGCTTCTTTGCTGTTTTTGTAACTGAGTAAGTGCCTTTATACTTCACTTGTCCCAGTTTCTGCACTTTCACATGACTGACCTAATTAAAAAACAGACAGCTCAATAATTCTACCATAAGCTAGTAATAATGAAACTGTGGGAGTCCTTGAAGCCTTTTATCATTCAAATACACAGTGGTTTCATGAATAAAGTGGATGACTAAGTATTACTTATAGAAGTAAGGGAGATTATTAGCAGTGGAAGACACATTTGAACTTGCTGAAAGGATGGCTTTTGTCTCTAGAAAGACCTACTCTCTGTAATAATTACACTAGGTCTTCATTTTATTCCAGCATTCTCTTGTTGTTCACGCTTTCAGTGACTGAATAGCTTGCTACTGCTTGTTAATCCCTACAGGAATGCGGCTTTGGATATGGGGAGGATGCACAGTGCATGACATGCAGGCCAAACAGATTCAAGGAAGACTGGGGCTTTCAGAAGTGCAAGCCTTGTCTGGATTGTGCATTAGTTAACCGGTTTCAGAAGTCCAACTGTTCTGCCACCAGCAATGCACTATGTGGAGACTGTTTACCAGGGTAAGTCTGTTTCTGAAGATGAGACTTGAATAAATTCAAAACTAATTTGCATTAACATTTGCTTGTTCATGTTTCCAAGATAAATGTTTGTATCCTTCATGTATTTAAGAAGGCCCTCAGTTCTAATCTTGGCCTTGCCAACAATTTACTGTAAGATCTGAGCACATAATTTCAGAATTGCAGTTTAAAATATCTCATCTATAAAAGTGGTTTGATAATTACCTACTTGATCTATAAGAGTACTGTCTATACAGTGCATGAGCAAAATACTTGAAAATATTGAGTGTTGCTGGTGAAATACTTCATTGTTATAAAGAACTGTTTGGAAACATGCACAGTTATCTTCTTGAAGACTGATCACATCATTTGCTTGCCTTTCTTACCCCTCCTTAGGAAAACGCCTCATAATTCTCATGCTAATTCTTTTTTCTTAGGTCAAAAGTAGTGGCTATGGTTTATGCGCTGAATTTCCTTCAGCATGTTGGTAAATTCACAGAGCATGATCCTACCTCAGAATCATGAATGCATCTGAAAGAATATCTGCCATGAATTTGTTAAAAGGCATTTCTGATAGTTTTGAACTATGGATTG